>NW_026726293.1:0-43455 GCF_029784015.1 Lycium ferocissimum | reverse complement strand
GAAAACTTCTGACTCGCAGTCGAGTGTACCTTGGAATGGAGTCCGAACCCGAGATTTGTTATACATTGAATGGACCAAAACGACGCAACGAACTGAATCAAAAAAATTGCAGGCACCAGTCACCATCGACGGGCCGGCGATTAGGCCGCCAATATGACTCTAAGATTTCTAAGCTGCAGAAGAAATTCAACGAGTCAGATCGACGAGCCGTCGACGTGTCGACGGTCCGTCAACCCGACCGTCGAACGGACATCTAGAACCTTTTGATTCCAAGTATAAATATGTGAGACCATGACTTATTTATCATTTTTCCTCAACATCAGACCAGAGAAACCCTTGAAAATTTCTTCCCAACATATTTCTTTGAGTTAGTGAAGATTAAGGAAAAATCTGAGCCCGTAAACCCGAACTAGTAAAGGAAAAATATTATTTCTAGGGTTTAATCAAGTCAAGAAGCTTGGGAGGTGGAGTTGAAGTTGGGCTTTGAGATTCTAGACTCTTCAAGGTATGTAAATGATGTTTATCTTTTTATTTAAGTTAAATATCGAGAGTTTTAGTGATTATAATAAAAAGAAATATAGTTATGGAAGTGATAAATTGAATAGAGACCAAGAAGGGATTAAGAGTTGTTTTGAATGAGGATTTGGGATGGATTAGATTATATTTTGCTATGTAAGAGCGGATGATGTTGTTGTTGATGTTGTTATTGATGTTAGATTGAGTTGGAAGTTAAGGGAAATATTGCCCACTATTTAATATGGTCTTATTACACTCAATAAAATTATCAAATGAGGTGAGAGGCCTAATTATGGTTTGTGTTATCCCAATTGTAGACTTGCGAGTTCAAGAGATAGAAATCGAACGAATTGACACGCTCAAAGGTATGTGAGGCTAGTCCCTGCTTTTCTAAGGCATGATTCCTATGACATGATATCCTTTATTATTCCATGACCTTCTTACATTCCGAAAACTATGAGTCCATGTTTATAAAGAGCTTCTCACGAGTTAAAGATAAGAGATAAGATGTGAGGTTCCTCCGGAGAAGAAAGAATTAATCCGTGAGCTTCACCAACGAGCTAGCCTTGGAGTTTACCTAATTGATTCAGGCAATGCAGGACTTGGTATCCACAACCCAACTGTTTCGTCCCTAGATATTGAGGTGAGAGAGCGCCAATATGAAGATCCCCGGTTGAGTCACTCAGAGAGATACATTTCATGAGAAAGAGAAATTAAGCGCTTTTGAAGTTTATGGATGGAGTTCTTAGATACCGAGACATGCTATGTGTTCCAAATGTTGCGGGACTACGTCGTCGGATTCCCGTGAAAAGCTCATTACTCTCGGTATTCTATTCACCCAGGAGCGACAAAGATGTATCACGATCTCAAGTTAATGTATTGGTGGGATGGAATGAAGAAAGACATAGCAGAATTTGTAGCTCAATGTCCAAATTGCCAACAAGTGAAAATTGAACATCAAAAGCCAGGAGGATTGCTACAAGCCATAAAAATTCCAACCTGGAAATGGGAAGTGATCAACATGGATTTTACTGTAGGTTTGCCTCATTCCCGAAGCAAGTATGACTCCATATGGGTGATCGTGGGCAGACTCAGGAAATTAGCCCATTTTCTTCCAGTTAGAACCATATATTCGGCAGAAGATTATGCAAGGTTGTATCTTAAAGAGATTGTGCGACTTCACAGCGTCCCGGTGTCCATTATTACTAATAGAGGAGCACAATTTACAGCTAAATTTTGGAAGTCTTTCCAGGAAGGTTTGGGTACTCAGGTAAGGCTTAGCACAACATTTCATCCAGAAACTGATGGGCAAGCCGAACGCACTATCCAGACCTTGGAAGACATGTTACGGGCATGTGTGCTACATTTCGGTGGTAGCTGGGATAACCACTTACCTCTTGTGAGTTCGCATACAACAACGACTATCATTCCGGTATTCAAATGGCCCTGTATGAAGCCTTATATGGAAGAAAGTGTAGATCCCCAATTGGGTGGTTTGAAGTAGGAGAGGTATAGCTAAGGAAATTTGGGGTCAAAAGTGCAATATGAAAAACTTAATGTTCATGAAATAAAAGGCTATGTGGCCATGCACATGACTTGTGGGCCATAGAGCCACATGTGCTAATTCCTGTGGAAATAAAAGATGACAAGCTAAGTCATCTTCATCATTTTTTATTTTCTAGAAAATTGAAGAAACATGGAGAAAGAACCAAGGCCATATTCGGCCATGAAGAAAAAAATGGAGGTCCAAAACTAGCCATCAAAAAATTTATTTCTTCTAGCTTTTCTACTAATTGGAAGGTGCTAATCAACATGGAGTAATTGTTAGAGCAAGAAAATCGTTCGTTGTGGTTATGAGCAAGTTCATCCGAATAGAGAAGTTGAAGAGAAAAGGTGAGGTTTAATTTTCTTTACATGTTTTATAGTTGCTTATGCATGTTGTGATATGTAGAAATGAATGAAACTCATGAAATTATGTGTGTGGGTTGTGGCCGTGTGGTGTGAGTTGTGTGGGAGTGGTGTATTAATTGTATTTAGCATGTTTGAGTGTTGTTGTAGTGTGTAAAAATGGATGAAAATCATGGAATTTATGTATGTGGCGTGTGGCCGCAAATGGGCTGATTTTCCATAGGTATGTTGGACTAATTTTGTGTAGTATTTTAGTCGTTGTTGTATGGATTATGTGATGGAAATTAAGGTATTGGATGCTACAAGTTAGAGTTGAAGCCGTTTGTGAGCTAGCATAGAATTAGTATATTGGTAATATAGTTTCTTGCATTTACATGAATGATATTGTAATATGTGGTTATTGACATAGTTTATGAATTTGGAAGAAAGAAATGTGTTGTTGTAATTTTGAGTGAATTTGGAAGACTTCGGGTTATGTAGTATATTGGTGGGCCGTTTGGACACTTTGTGGATTGGTTGAAATGTTCTTGAATTTTGTTTGAATGGTTTCGGATTGGTATTTGAATGTATGAACATTGGCGTTGGCCTAATTGTATGTGGTTAATTTGAACGTAAATGGAATGTTGTCGAAATATGTAGAAAAGAGTTATTGACGTTAGAATGCCTTTTGAATTAATTGTTGATGTTGCTAGAATGGTTGTTGGTATTGTTGTTGAAGATTTAGCCGAGTTGAAATCTCGGGGATGTTGAACTTACAGGGGAAATGCTGCCCAAATTTCTATAAATGGAGGGCTAGTTTAGAATTGGATTTCTAAGAGCTTACGACTAATGTTGGGCGTCTAATGATGTTATTGTAGATTTTGGAGAAGCCAAGACGTAAGTTTGGATTAATCTAGGAAGCGGACGAGGTATGTAAAGCCTAACTTTTCTTTCTTTTGGCATGTCCTAGTGTAAGTACGAGTCTCAGGGGAACTTTACTCTCAAGATCCGAGCACGTATACGATTCTTATTTACTTCTTAATGTTAACGTCCTTAATATGGTCAACTTATGGTTCTTAAGCCTTTTGTACAATTGGATTTCAAATTTTGCATAAAGAATGTTGTTTTTAAAGGATTCTATAACTACGAACATCCGTAACTTTCATAGACGAGCTCGGATCGTTTCGAAACGTTCGTGGGAGATTCTATAAGGAATAAGGTCTCCAACTTTTATAGATGGACTCGGATTGGTTCGATACTCGTCCGTGGGCCCCGAGGCTTTCCTTTGCGTAATACTAACGACTTTTGAAAGGATTGAGTGTGACTATCATCTTAAAACTTCGGACGTCGACTACTTACTCCTTTATCGAGTCTGTAATGACGATTATGCCCTAATTTCCATGAGCTATTTCATATGGTTTGATACGCATCTATAAGTCCTAAGGCTCTACTGAATATGTTCTCGAGCGACATTCGGAAGAAACTTGATTTGACTATCGTTTTGATTTTTTTTTAAATGATGATTCATTTTGAATATTTTATTGAGTCTTTGAAAGTGTTTTAAAGCGCATATAGTTGCTCACGACTCTGCTCGTGCATATGGTTGTTACATCCTTCACCGAGTCCCGGGCCGGTTATGTTATCGTGCGCACTATGTGATATTCCGGAGTATGATGTGTCCGGTTCGCCGAGCCCCTCGTTAGAGGGCCGGGTACCGAGTATATTTGGTGTTATGCTGTGTTATGATGTTATGATGTGTGACGGGGATACGGAGATATGAAACCTTCTGGTGTGATGCTGTGTTGTGGCGCCAACGACGGGCGGGCGACCACAGTTCTAAGAGCCCCATGCATGATTTGTGTTTTTATGAGTAAGCATTTCGATATTTTGGATCTTTCATTTACTTTACGTACTTCGATTTTGACTATGATTACCTGTTTACTACATTCCATGCTTTACATACTCGACATATTCCGTGCGGACCCCCTTTCTTCGGGCAATTGCGTTTCATGCCGCGCAGGTGCAGATACTTACTCGGATGATCCACCACCTTAGGGTTCTGCTTCGTGGACTCTTGGAGCGCTCCTTGTTCTGGAGCCTATACTTTGGTCCAGATTCTGTTATTGTATATATGTATATGTATATGTTTATTCACGGGTACGGCGGGGCCCTGTCCCGTCATATGATTCTGTTATTATTCTTAGAGGTCTGTAGACATGTATGTGTGGGTTATGGGTAGTTATTGTTCAGTTGTGTCCGTGTGATCTGTGTGCTGGACGTCCCCCTGTATTATGATAGCCTTACCGGCTTATATGTGATATGATTTGCTGGAAGTTATGACAGCGATATGTATATGTATATTTGTGACAGCTTTGGGGCGACGTTTCACTTTTCTGTACGTATATGTTATTTGTATACTGTATAAGTTATTCGTATGCTATTCTGATTAATGGGTGTGTACGGGTGCCCAGTTCGGGCACTAGTCGCGGCCTACGGGGTTGGGTCGTGACAAAAGTGGTATCAGAGCGGTTCGTCCTCGGATTGTCTACAGACCGTGTCCGGCAGAGTCTTGTTTATGGTGTGAAGCCGGCCACACTTATAAACAAGAGGCTGCGGGGCATTTAGGAATCAGTGACCCTTTTTCTGTCTTAGATCGTGCGATAGAGCCAAGTCATAGGAAATGAAATCCCTCGTACTAACCTTCGATTTCAGCAGAAGAACGACATCGACAGAAGGAAGCGATTGACGATATTGGAAGTTACAAAGCACGCAGGTAAGTAAAGGTACGGAAGGCATATGCCGGCTAAGGCATTAAAGTATGATTGAGATGTAGAGTCAAAAAAAATTTAGAAAGGGAAAGTAAACAGGAAAGTGTAACAGGTGTGATTCGAGTTGGATATACGAGGTAAGTCCATCTTTTTCATACTGTTATTGATACTGGGAGCCCTGTGTGGCTGTAATATGATATGATATGTATATATATGTGTTGGCCCTGTGAGGCATTGTTGGTATTTCCTGTGTACAGGTTTTGAGATGGTAAGAAATACAGAGGAAACTCTGCCGAAATTTTTCCAGAAATAAAATAAGAATGAGATATGGGTCTGTGATATGTCTTGAAAGGTCGTGTCAATAGTAAGGATAGGATTCGACTAAGTTGCAAGTGCGGCTAACCGCGAGAAATAAGTAACTGTTGAATTGATGATAATAGTAATTAGGAGGTCGACATTGATATGGTAAAAAGAATTTGGAAGACGCTTGTGATATGAAGAGATGACTTAAAAGAGGTTGGTAAATCTTGATAGAATGTTACGTTAAGGTACCAACTGAATTGATAAGCAGGGATGAAGTGTGACGAGTTCATAGTTAGAAAGAAATAATAGTATGATTAAGACAAGAACACGGAGGAAAAAGAATTGCGACGGATATGAACGTATGGAAAATACAGCTGTAAGATATTAAGGTCAAGAAGTGTGACACTGTGAGATTGATTATGAACAGGATATTATGTGAATAAAATAAGGATTGTTACAAAATGAGCAAAGCCTGGCGAGGAAGTGACTAGAAGTATGTCGAGATCTATGTCACTAAGTATAAAGGTGGGCTATTGATCAAAAAAAAAAAAGGAAGAGGAATTTATGAAGTTCTTCTATAGGGAAAGTTCCGAATAAAGATTATGAGATAACGAAGATGATAGTAAGTACGAAAGAAGAAAGGATTAATTGGGAGAAGGAGATGGAAAGAAAAGCGGGCGAAGTAACAGTACAGTAATAGATTATGACATGTATAGTCAAGAACACGAGTAATATCAGTGACGGAACTGTGAAAGACTAAATTATGGAGAGACGAACAACGCGATAGAATGAGTATTAGAAAATGATTATGATAAGAACAAATAGGGGTGAACGTAATATGATTTAGAAACGAGAAAGGGATTATGTAGGAGTAATATTTTCTGAAAATCTAGCGGTATTATAAAGCTCCTCGTGTGCGAAAAATGGACATAGTGGGCTTGGGGAAATATGGTAAGGGAATACTAAAGGAAGCACTCGAGGTAGACGTAATTAAATGAGTACGAATATGGAACAAAAGGGGATATACGTTATGAATTTAAAGGTGTAGTGTGACCATATGGTGAAAGATAAGGTTATTAGTGAGACGAACTTGGTATGTTTTTGAATAAATTAGAAGCCCACCGTAAGGGTAAAAAGGCATAAAGCATAAAGGGGTGTTGCGTGCACGCGACTTCATCCTGGAAATAATGGGACCTTTAAGCGACAAAGACGGTAGGCTTAAGGAACAAATGATGCAAAATAATTTTATCAAAAGAAACAGATGATATAAGTGGCGGTAAAGATACTATCCCAAGAGGACTTTGAACACTTATCGCGGGAATATGAGTGCCACCTAACCGAGAATTTGGGATAACTGCGAGTATTGGATAATTATTGGGTCGAAGTAGGAGACCCTTTTAATCCGACGGGAGATGTGTTCTGAGGGCGTCTTGAAATCTGTCCAGACTTCAACTTACTCCAAATTATGTGCTAAAGGTCATGCGACGAGGTTGACGCGGTCATATTAGCCTTAGAACGTCGCATTTCATCAGAGTCCCCAAGTTAAGCGTGCTGGAGTGGGAGTAATTTTAGGATGGGTGACCCCCTGGGAAGTTTTCTGAAAGTCCTACAAATTCAGACGTAAGGAGCAAATGAGAAGTTAGGTTAATCTAAGGAAAATTAGAGTCTGCAGAGCGGGCGGAAACCTTAAGAGGTCGTGTAGAACGAGGCAGACCGAACCAGTGAAAAAGAAGGAAGGTGCATTGCAGCTTTAGGAACAAGATAAGTCGAATAGTGTTGGAAATATTTGGTGAATAAGATGGTAGCGATGATGTATACGTATGTATATGACATCTCATACATGGCTATATTGAATCCCAATGATCGACTTTGTGACGTGTTGGAAGGCATTAATCGGACAGGGTAATGAAGTGCTAGTGAAAGAAAAGATGGCACCTATGTTATGAGGCAAGCTGATGCTGTTTTCACTACAGGTCAAGCTTGGAAAGTTCTAAGATAATGATATTTGGGAAGGAACGAGAGTGCGTGGATGGAAAGTGAAGTGACCGAAAATGTCAGAAAAAGCGAAAGGGTAAGGAACATGAGAGAGTGAAGCCTCCAAGAGAGGCGACGGGCAAAGCACGGCACTATTTGGGTAAAAATTCGAGGTTAGGCATGTGAAAGGAATAGAATGTGGTAGTATGGCACCAAAGAAGAATGAGAAGTAAAGGAAGGAATGAATAGGCAGCCGAACGATGCTAAGAGATTTCCTAACTCTCGAAAGATAAGTGCCGAAGACGGTGGATATCGAAAAATTATTGGTGTATTAGGACCCCCTTAAGGGGGGAGAGCATATTGAACTTGAAAGAGGTTATGATGTCCTTATGCTCCAAAAGGGAAATTTTACTAACTTGGACCCAGAGCCCGAAACGATCGCCAATACAAGGAAATACAAAACGCGTATGCGTGTGTCATGAGAGAATCGTAAAGGAGTAAGAATCCTCGTAGCCTTATGCTTTCGGGTTGTAGGGTGAGATTTGAGGGATAAAGGTTAGAGAAACAGTTGCGGTAGAAAGCTAAGGGAAAGGTTGTGGCAAGAGCTTAAGGATTTAGTTTGAACTCGAACCATGAGTTGCCATAAGTATAGCAGTACTGCGAAGGATAGCGAAGGGGGCAGGACCATTTCGTATATACATAACCCTCATATTCACTAGCGACAAAGTCATGTGAGTGAGCAATCGAATGTAAAGGTAAATGATGACAAAGATGTAAGGATTAATGACGCTGACCAGTGAATGGTAAGGAGTTCAGTTACAGTTAACTCCTGGAGGTCACTCCAGAAAGGATAAAGTCACAAGTGAATCCCAATATGGTATGTCCCGCTTGTCACACCCTAATTTCTGTTAGGGCGTGATTGTCACGACCCAACCCCGTAGGCCGCGACTAGCGCCCGATCTGGGCACTCGTACCCACCTATCATTAATACTCAGATCATAGCAAGCAAAGTAGAAACGTATACATACAGAAAGGTACGACACCGCGTATACATATACATACATATACCATATATACGGGCCGAGGACATACGAACACAAACATAATCGAACAAACGGCTACCCACAACCCACGTTTAT
Organism: Lycium ferocissimum; assembly: GCF_029784015.1. NCBI lineage: Eukaryota > Viridiplantae > Streptophyta > Magnoliopsida > Solanales > Solanaceae > Lycium > Lycium ferocissimum. Next base: position 34,868 of record NW_026726293.1, on the reverse strand, counting down.
GTCTACAGCCTCTAACAAAAGTAATAACGGAATCATATGGCGGGACGGGCCCCGCCCGTACCGAGTAAATATACATAAATATAACAAGGGGTTTGTACCAAAATCTAGGCTCGACAAGGGAGCTCTCCCAAAATAGCCGAGTAGGGATCCTAAGTCAAGCGCCACCCAAACGAGTCTGCGTACTACCGCGCGGCATGAAATGCGACCCCGAAAAAAGGGGCCGCACGAAATATGTACTGAGTATGAAAAGCACAGAATACAATAAATAGAACCATAACCGAACTGGACAATATCGAAATAAGTATAGAAATCAGGAAGTCCAAATCTTGCCCGTGAAACATATATCATGTATGTCCATATCATATCATCAAGTCATTATGCACATATAACGTACCCGGCCCTCCAGTGAGGGACTCGGTAAATAAATCATATAACCATCATGTATAGTAATCATCTAATCATATGCATATGCCGTACCCGGCCCTCTAGTGAGGGACTCGGTGAATAGGATCATCAAATGCCGTCCTGGCCGCCATCCCCATATCATCACGTCATCAGATCATCATATATGTATATATAGCGTACCCGGCCCTCTAGTGAGGGACTCGGTGAACAATGCAATGAGACTGTGCACGAATACATACCCGGCCCGGGACTCGGTGAAAAACATATTAAGCTTGCACGAGCAGAGTAGTGAGAAAATCATATGCAATATAAAATAAACAATGTTTGCCAAGACTCGAAAGAACAATCCAGACGATAGATCATTTAAAGGAAATCAACCAATAGCCATAGATCATACCTTTCGGAGTTGCGACGAATTATGTCAAAGGCAAAACCTTTGGGATCGTTTGTACATGGCAAAATATATCATAGAACTCAATGGAATAGTCAAAACGATCACTTTTTAATAATCGGAACTTAGTCAAAAGTTGTACTTGCATAACGCTCAAAATAAGTCAATTAAGTCAACGTGGAAAAATCTCAGAAATTGGGGGCCCACCTCGGGTCAAGTTTAGGTGGCGTACGTAAAATTACGAACATTAGGCTTTATGGAGCCACCTATGAAGGTCTCAAGGTAATTCGGTTCCATTTGTGAGAGTTATAGATGTTTAAGCTATTTTTCCAACAAAACATAAAGTATCTAATTCAATTCCATTGAATGAAAAAGGGCCAAATCTAAGCTCGGATTCCTAGGAGTAGAGTCGTTCCCGAGGCTCATATCAAAACCTATTATGCCTAGGACATGCCAAGAGAACAAAAGGTGAAGCTTTACATACCTTATTCATCTTCCTCGTGTTATATCCCGCATTTTGTACATCGGAATATTTTGAGACAATCGCGGGAAGTTAAGGGGTGGGCCATTTTTCGGTTTTGTTTGAATGCGCAAGTCGCTTATAAATATTATTGTTATGGAAATTTAAGGGCAAACTTGGAATAAGGAGAATGAGAGGCCATGTGTTATTTTATATTGCAAGACATACATATGTGGGCAAAGGTTGACTAAGTCAAGGAGTCATTCATCTTTTGCAATTTAAAGAAAAATCTAGAAAAATTGAGAATATTGAAGAAAAATTTGGAGGAAAATAGGGGCACATGACCGGCCATGTGCCCCCTAAATATATATATATATATATATATATATATGTACAAGGCTTGAAAAACAAGACAATTCTTCACCTAAAATTCTAGAATTGGAGAAAGATGAAGAACAAGAGAGAAAGGAGGGGTTCGGCCATGGGGTCGTCGAACTCAAACTTCGGAAAACCTTGTCCAAAAAATTTTTCTCTTCTTGTTTTTCCACTAAGTGGAAGGTTCCCTATCATGTGGAGTAGTTGTTGGGAGGAGGAGACCACTTGTTTTGCAAGAAAAACAACCTAGCCGAGTGGTGAAGAAGTGAAGGAACAAGGTATGGTTCAATCTTATTGTATATATGTTATGCATGGTTTGTGGATGTGGTGGAGTGTAGAAATGAATGAACTTATGAAGTTATGCATGTGTGTGTGTGTGGCCGTGTACATGTGGTATACTATGGAAGTGATGAACTAATTTATTTAGCATGTTGGATTGTTGTATTATGAATGGTGGTGCATGTTATAATATGTTGAAATAGATGAAACTCATGAAATCTTGCATGTTGGGGGTGTAGCCGTGGGTATGGTTGATTAGTGTAGGAAGAACGAATTAAATTAATTTAGTGATCTTGGTTGATTGTGGGGTAGATTCTATGATGAAAAATGAGTGTTTGATGATTTAAATTGGAGATAAGATTGTTGTGGGCTGATTTGGAAAGTTTGTATGAATTTAATGTAGATTCTTGTATTGATGGAAATGATGTTGTTAACATATGGAATTGTTGATATAGTTTATGAATTCGAAAGAGAGAAGCTGTAGTAGTGCAAAGCTTGTTTTGAAACTTATGCTAATTGAATATAATGCTCTTGCAAAGCGTGGGAGATAATGAGACTAGTATGATATTGTTGGTGTATGAATTATTAAGTTGTTATTGCTTTTATGGAAGTTGGAAGGTCTCGAAGGAAGTAGTATATTGATTGAGTTGTTATAACGTATCTTGGATTGAAATTGGAAATTGTTAGTATGGTTGCGATATTATGATTGATAACTTGGCCGGGTTGAATTCCCGGATTGTTGTTGATTGAAATGGGCCAAGTTGAACTTGGTGGGATGGCGCATTTACAGGGGAGATGCTGTCGAAATTTCTGTTGGCAAATATCAATTCAAGATTTAATCTCTAAAGGTTCTAATCACTATTTGGCATATGTGACCAATTTGTAGATTTTGGTGAAATTGGAAGCTGAATTTGGAGCGGCGTACAAGGCGGAAAAGGTATGTAAGACTTCACTTTCCTCTCTTGGCATGTCCTAGATGTAATAGGGTTGGATACGGACCTTGGGGACCATTCCTTTTCTCGGAATCCCAGATTGAAAATAGTTACTATTCATTCAGTAGAATTGAAATAGAAATGGTGCAAAATGTGATAAAAACCTCCTAGGCCTCCAGAACTTGCATAACAAGATCCGACTACCCTAAAACTCTCCTAAGTAATGTCATGGAACGTATCATACGTCAACTGGGTATGCCGCCTCATTTGACTCGAGGTGGGCCCATTGTCCCCGGATTTTCTTTAGTGTTCCGTTTACCCACCGACAAATGTTGTAACTATTCTAAGGGGAATATTTCCTTGATGAAAGTGATAAACTGGTCCTTAATCTTCGATTCTACCCTTTAGCGATGGTATTATTTTCTAAATATTTCAAAGTCTACAAACAAACGCACATGATGTCCATGATCTCATTCCATGGTTCCTTTAATGGTATCGATCCGTTTATAGTCTCGCCTTAAAATACTCATTCCTTCAAGGTGAGACAGAGCAATCCCGGTTAATCCATAATGCAATCGGAGGTCACCGACCTTACGTCACTCCGATAGACACATGACCTTCCTTGGGCTCTCATGCATGCTGTTTATATGATAATGTATATAATACCTGATGTTGATGAATGTATATGTGTACATTGTATCTGTGGGGAATGGGGAGGGCAACTGTGTCCACCGATTCGTTCAAGCTTATCATCCCGGACGCGGGATGCCCGGACGCGGGATATGGGAGAGCCGTACGCGGCGTCGTTTATGTGCGATATATATATATAATATGATATACTTGGGATACCGTCGGGGAGGGGGTGGGAGAGCCGATGAATTCGGCGTACTCAGAATCGCAAGTAAAAAGTACCGTTTTCCGAAAAGTATCTGTTTTCTATGTACAAGATTAAGAAATACCGTGTTCAAAAAAAAAATAAAGAAAAGAAGCTAGGCATGCATGGTATCCGCCCTCAGCGGCACGCACATGTACAGGTTTCTGTCAATCTATGATATGCCTTATATTTCTACGCAGTTACCGTCTATATGTACAGGTTATCCTCTTATCTCATCACAGATTTTATAATCCCATGGTATTGTTGTTCATACTTATGTTCCTGTTCGTATTATTGTTTATGTCTTACATACTCAGTACATTGCTCGTACTGACCCCTCTTCTTCGGGGGCGTTCATGCCGCGCGTGTACACCCGACGGATTGAAGCTAATATAGAAGATGTTCCAGCGAAGTTGGCAAGCTCCATTTGGCCCGGAGTGTAGCCGAGTCGAGTACACGTGCCGGATTTCGATCACGGTTAGAGACTTTGCGTACGTAGTCGTGGGTACCGTAAGTCGATGCATCGGTGGCTTCATAGGCCAATGTGTCGGTTGTATTATGATATAAGTTTTATACGCTTACAAATTCGATTGGCTCGAAAACAACGAAAGGATATTTTAGTAAGCTTTGTTATGTGTATTTGATTTAGAGGAAAAAAAAATTTACGCATGGAATGAGAGTCAGAGGGTTCGCTCGGCCCTAGGTAAGGGTCGGGTGCCCATCACACCCTGATCAAGATTGGGGTGTGACACCTCGCTTGTTCAAACTCAAGTCCCGATTTCCTCAAAATCTACAAATGGTCATAGTTACCAAACATTACTATAGGCCTTTTAGGAATGCAATCTTAACTCAATATTTGTCTACAGAAATTTGGGCAGCATCTCCCCGTAAATGCGCCATCCCCGAGAATCCAACTCGGCCAAAAATACAACAACAAATCCGAGAATTTAACTCTACCACAATATCAACAACAATACCAACAATTATTCTAACAATATCCATAACTGATTCAAAACGCTTACTAGCATTAGCAACTTCTTTCCACAACTTCAACGGCGTCTCAATTATATTCAGTTCATATTTGATCACACATTCAAGTACTAATCCAAGATCATGCAACATAATTCAAAAGCATTTTAAACAATCTACAAAATATTCAAACGATCCTACCGACTCCATATTCCACCCGAAACTTCTACAATGCAACAAAACTACAAAGTTGTATCGTCTTCTTCCAAATTCATCAACGACAACAACCATTCACACTTTAGAGCCTCCATTCCCATAATTACATAAAAAAACTACATTAAAATCGCATACTTTCCTATAGCAACTTACAACCAATTTAAATGCCAACTTAAATCGTTAAACCTCTATTTACATCACAAAGGTCACAACGACACAATTAACAAGCTAAATAAAATTAATCCATCTTTCCTTCACCATAGCAACATCACACGGCCACCTACACTTATACACACCCACACGGCTCACACCACACACATCACCATTCCATGATTTTCATTCAATTCTAATCATTATAACACATACACTTCTTCCATAACATAAAAGGATAGAATTCTTACCTTTTCTTCAAATTCTTCACTTGCCGCCAAAGTGATTTTCTTGCCCCAAAAATTATACCACGTTGAAGAGGATTTTGAGCTAAGTAGGAATACAAGAAAATTTCAATTTTTGGATCAAAGTTGGAAGGCTTGGAATTTTTTTTTTTTTTTTACTCGGCCGAATGGCCCTTTTTCTTGTGCTCTCAAATTTTTTTTGTGTTCTTGAATCTTCTAAATGAAGATGACTAATGGCCCCTTTATTTATTAATCACATGGATCTAATACTTGGGCTTGGGCCACTTTCTTGGTGTCTTGGCCGGCCACCCCCTTTAAATTGGGCCTTTTTTTTTTTTCCAAGACCAATTAGTTTGTGACTAATTCTTGAAATTCATGAAACCATTTCCAAATTTCCAATTTTGCCCCTAACCTTCCTCGATATTTCCGCCTCCATAACTCCTATAACCAACTTGTGTGCTAATCAAGGTTGAGATGTAGGCTTGCACTCCACCTCCCGCAATTGCCTTGAATTACCCGAATGCACAAAATGCGGGATATAATAGTGATGGGCACCCGACCCTTATTTTGGGCCGAGCGAACCCGCTGACTCACATAATACTCATAATCACGCTGGCTCTCAAATCATGACACAAATACATAATGAAAGTTTTTCAAAGAACAATATGCTTTTTACCTTTCTCGAATAAAATAAAATCTGTAACATATAAAACTTATAATACAATGCGTAATAGTACATCAGCTTACATAGTCGCTTACGTAACCGACATCTTATACCCACGACACTGTCTGCAAAGTCTCTAACACGGAACATGAAACCATAACATAATAATCGACTCGGCGGCACTCCGGAGAAAATGGAGCTCGCCAATCAGCGTGGAACATCTTCTACTAGTATCTTCACTCACACAGGTGTACTGCTGAAGATGAAACGCAACCCCCCGAAGAAAGGGGGTCGCACGGGAATATGTACCGAGTATGTAAAGCATGAAATACAATAAGCGGGATCATACTGAAGTAATGAGTACAGAAAATCATAAAACTTGCCTTTCAAAACGTTTATCATGCATATCAAATCACATAATCATCATGTATACATATAACGTGCCCCGGCCCTCTAGTGAGGGACGCGGTAAGTAAAATCATCATATTCATATACATATAACGTGCCCCGCCCTCTAGTGAGGGACGCGTAAGTAAAATCATATCATTATCATGCATGTATATATATATATATATATATATATATATATATATATATATATATATATATATATATATATATATATATATATATATATATATATATATACCGTACCCGGCCCTCTAGTGAGGGACTCGGTGAATAGCGTGTCCCGGCCCCGCTAGCAAGGGACTCGGTATGCCATCCTGGCCGCCATCCCCATCATCACATCATCATCATCATATATATATATATAACGTGTCCCGGCCCTCTAGTGAGGGACTCGGTGAATAATGCAGTGGAATATGCACGAATGCGTGTCCTGGCCCGGGACTCGGTGAAAGACATATTGAGCTTTGCACGAGCAGAGTAGTGAGAAACCATATGCACATAAATCATCATTACAGACTCAATGGATAAGTAAGTAGTCGACGCTCGAGAGTCAAAACGGAAATCATGTTAAGTTCTTTCAAAACAAAGTCGTTAGGACTATATAAGGGAAGATCTCGGGGACCACGGATATGCATCGAACCAATCCGAGCCCGCCCATAAAAATTAAGATCATTATACGTTGTAGAATCACTTACGAGCATATCAAAGCAATCCGGTTCTGTCTATGAAAGTTACGGGCATTTCTAGACATAGGATCTTTTACGAACAAAAATCTTTATGCAACCTTTAAAATCCAATCACACAAGTGACGTAAAAACCATAGTTCTAGTACACTAAAAATACCATTACTAAGAGATGAATAAGAATCATAATCATGCTTGGATCATGAGAGTGGAGTTACCCCGAGGCTCGTGTCATAGCCTACTTACCACTAAGACATGCCAAAGAAAGAAAGAAGGGATAAGCTTCACATACCTCGTCCTCTTCCTAAGCTAGTCCAAACTTAGGTCTCGACTTCTCGAAATCTACAACAACGTTATTAAGCATCAACCATTAGTCATAAGCACCGAAGGATCCGATTCCAAACCATCATTTTATCTACAGAAATTTGGGCAGCATTTCCCCTATAAATACGACATCCCCGAGAATTCAACTCGGCCAAATCTTCAACAACAATACCAACAACCATATAACCAACATCAATAATTAATTCAAAACACATTCTAGCATTAATAACTCCTTTCTACATAATTCAACGACATTCTTTTATATTCATTTCAACTACATATATTCAAACTAATATTAACGATCGCATATTCAAATACCAATCCAAAACCATTCAAACACGATTCAAGAACATTTCCAACAATCCGCACAATATTTCAAACAATCCAATTAATGCTCTACTCCACCCGAAACCTCAAATTTCCATAAGAACAACAACAATACATTTTTCTTCCTTCCAAATTCATAAACTACATTAATAATCCATTACTTCCATAAATTCACTAAACTATATCAAGTTCCGTAACAAGCCGCAAACAACTATAATTTCACTTTGAATCATTAAACTTCCATTAGCACCATAGAATCCACAACACAACAATCCAAACATACTAAATAAATTTAGGTCTTCACTTCCATTCAACACTACACATGCACGGCCATATCCATGCTCACGGTTCAACATCAACATACCAACTTTATGAATTTCATTCATTTCCGCATACTACAACATATACAAATCATCCATGAGACATGAAAACTAAGATTGAACCATACCTTTTTCCACCTAGTTCTCTCTCGGCTAGGCCTTGTTCATGGCACAAAAATGGTTTTCTTGTTCCAACAACCACTCCACGTTAACGAGGGCCTTTCAATTAGTAGGAAAGCTAGGAGAACATAATTTTCCATGATCAAATTTAAAGGGCCATATTTTTCTCCCATGGCCGACGACTCCTCTTGCTCCCTCTCCCAACTCTCTTGAATTTTCTACAGTATGAAAAATGATGAAGATGATTAAATTAGTCATCTTTCTCTACATATATAATTTACACATGTGGCCTATGGCCCACAAGTCATGTGCATGGCCACATGGTCATTTTTTCATGAATTTAAGTTTCCAAAACTTCACCTTTGGCCCCAAATTTTCATGAAATGTCTAACTTTTCATAATTCATCTTTTGGTCCCAATTTCATGAAATATTAGTTTCCATAATTCCACTTTTAACCCCAAATTTTCCTTAATATTTCCATCCAATAAAATCATAAGTGACTTATGCCTTAAAATAAAGTCGGAAAAGTAGCCTTGTTCTTAACTCGTCGCAACCAACTTAAAATATTCCGACGTACAAAATGCGGGTTATAACACCCCTCAGACTGACGGACACACCGAGCGTACTATTCAGACGTTAAGGAATATGTTGCGGGCCTGCGTTATTGCTTTTAGAGGCAACTAAGATGATCATTTGCCACTTATGGAGGTCGGATGTAAAAATACCTACCATTTCGGTATCCAAAGATCCGTATGAAGCTTAGTATGGTAGAAAGTGCAGGTCGCCGATTGGCTAGTTCGATGTCGACAAAACTGAGTTAAGTGGCCCAGATATGAATTACAAGCGTTCGATGAAGTGCAACTCGTTTGGGAACGGTTATAAACAGCTCAGAATTGACAGAAGTCATGGGTAGATAGCCAACATCGACACCTAGAGTTCCAGGTCGACGATTGGGTATCTTTGGAGGTGTCACCCTTGAAGGGTGTTATGAGATTCAACAAGAAGGGGAAGCTTAGTCCGAGGCATATTAAAGTAGGCGAGGTTGCCTATAAATTAGACCTACCGTCAGATTTGGGAGCAGTACATCCAGTCCTCCACATGCCCATGCTTTGCAAATGTGTAGACGACCCTTCCAGAGTATTTTCTCTAGGTGACATCCAGGTAACAGAGGAATTAGTCTACGAGGAGCGGCCTATAGCCATACGGGATTGTCAGGTGAGGAGATTGCGTACTAAAAACATAATTTCCGTTAAAGTATGGTGGCGGAACGATATCAGGAAAGAGATGAAGAATACGTATTCCTACTTATTCCTATGTCTTGGTAATCTAAATTCCCGGATGGGTTGTGTTGATGATTAATGAATTGTATGTGACACTGGCAAGAAAACTCCCCAAAATGCTTATAAAACCCTATAAGACTAGTTTAACATTCGAGGACGAATGTTCTAAAGGGGGGAGGATGTTATATCTCGTATTTTGTACGTTGGGACAATCCGAGCTAACCATGAAATGTTAAGGACAAGACTACTCTGGGATGCGAGGTTGAGATTTTTGACCTTCGATTTTATTTTAAGGAATAAGTTGTTTGTGATTTTATTGACATGGAATATTAAGGAAATTTGGGGTCAAAAGTGCAACATGGAAAACTTAATGTTCATGAAATAAAAGGCTATGTGGCCATGCACATGACTTGTGGGCCATAGAGCCACATGTGCTAATTCCTATGGAAATAGAAGATGACAAGCTAAGTCATCTTCATCATTTTTCATTCTCTAGAAAATTGAAGAAACATGGAGAAAGAACCAAGGCCATATTCGGCCATGAAGAAAAAAATGGAGGTCCAAAACTAGACATCAAAAAAATTATTTCTTCTAGCTTTTCTACTAATTGGAAGGTGCTAATCAACATGGAGTAATTGTTAGAGCAAGAAAATCGTTCGTTGTGGTTATGAGCAAGTTCATCCGAATAGAGAAGTTGAAGAGAAAAGGTGAGGTTTAATTTTCTTTACATGTTTTATAGTTGCTTATGCATGTTGTGATATGTAGAAATGAATGAAACTCATGAAATTATGTGTGTGGGTTGTGGCCGTGTGGTGTGAGTTGTGTGGGAGTGGTGTATTAATTGTATTTAGCATGTTTGAGTGTTGTTGTAGTGTGTAAAAATGGATGAAAATCATGGAATTTATGTATGTGATGTGTGGCCGCAAATGGGATGATTTGCCATAGGTAAGTTGGACTAATTTTGTATAGTATTTTAGTCGTTGTTGTATGGATTATGTGATGGAAATGAACGTATTGGATGCTACAAGTTAGAGTTGAAGCCGTTTGTGAGCTAGCATAGAATTAGTATATTGGTAATATAGTTTCTTGCATTTACATGAATGATATTGTAATATGTGGTTATTGACATAGTTTATGAATTTGGAAGAAAGAAATGTGTTGTTGTAATTTTGAGTGAATTTGGAAGACTTCGGGTTATGTAGTATATTGGCTGGGCCGTTTGGACACTTTGTGGATTGGTTGAAATGTTCTTGAATTTTGTTTGAATGGTTTCGGATTGGTATTTGAATGTATGAACATTGGCGTTGGCCTAATTGTATGTGGTTAATTTGAACGTAAATGGAATGTTGTCGAAATATGTAGAAAAGAGTTATTGACGTTAGAATGCCTTTTGAATTAATTGTTGATGTTGCTAGAATGGTTGTTGGTATTGTTGTTGAAGATTTAGCCGAGTTGAAATCTCGGGGATGTTGAACTTACAGGGGAAATGCTTTTGCCCAAATTTCTATAAATGGAGGGCTAGTTTAGAATTGGATTTCTAAGAGCTTACGACTAATGTTGGGCGTCTAATGATGTTATTGTAGATTTTGGAGAAGCCAAGACGTAAGTTTGGATTAATCTAGGAAGCGGACGAGGTATGTAAAGCCTAACTTTTCTTTCTTTTGGCATGTCTTAGTGTAAGTACGAGTCTCGGGGGAACTTCATTCTCAAGATCCGAGCACGTATATGATTCTTATTTACTTCTTAATGTTAACGTCCTTAATATGGTCAACTTATGGTTCTTAAGCCTTTTGTACAATTGGATTTCAAATTTTGCATAAAGAATGTTGTTTTTAAAGGACTCTATAACTACGAACATCCGTAACTTTCATAGACGAGCTCGGATCGTTTCGAAACGTTCGTGGGAGATTCTATAAGGAATAAGGTCTCCAACTTTTATAGATGGACTCGGATTGGTTCGATACTCGTCCGTGGGCCCCGAGGCTTTCCTTTGCGTAATACTAACGACTTTTGAAAGGATTGAGTGTGACTATCATCTTAAAACTTCGGACGTCGACTACTTACCCCTCTATCGAGTCTGTAATGACGATTATGCCCTAATTTCCATGAGCTATTTCATATGGTTTGATACGCATCTATAAGTCCTAAGGCTCTACTGAATATGTTCTCGAGCGATATTCGGTAGAAACTTGATTTGACTATCGTTTTGATTTTTTTTAAATGATGACTCATTTTGAATATTTTATTGAGTCTTTCAAAGTGTTTTAAACTGCATATAGTTGCTCACGACTCTGCTCGTGCATATGGTTGTTACATCCTTCACCGAGTCCCGGGCCGGTTATGTTATCGTGCGCATTATGTGATATTCCGGAGTATGATGTGTCCGGTTCGCCGAGCCCCTCGTTAGAGGGCCGGGTACCGAGTATATTTGGTGTTATGCTGTGTTATGATGTTATGATGTGTGATGGGGATACGGAGATATGAAACCTTCTGGTGTGATGCTGTGTTGTGGCGCCAACGACGGGCGGGCGACCACAGTTCTAAGAGCCCCATGCATGATTTGTGTTTTTATGAGTAAGCATTTCGATATTTTGGATACTGCATTTACTTTCTGTACTTCTGATTTTGACTATGATTCTGTTTACTACATTCCACTCTGTTTACTACATTCCATGCTTTGCATACTCAGTACATATTCCGTACTGACCCCCTTTCTTCGGGGGCTGCGTTTCATGCCGCGCAGGTGCAGATACTTACTCGGATGTTCCACCTGCCTAGGGTTCCTGCTCAGCTGTCTTGGAGCGCTCCCTTGTTCTGGAGCCTATACTTTGGTCCAGATTCTGTTATTGTATATATGTATATGTTTATTCACGGCACGCGGGGGCCCTGTCCCGTCATATGATTCTGTTATTATTCTTAGAGGTCTGTAGACATGTATGTGTGGGTTATGGGTAGTTATTGTTCAGTTGTGTCCGTGTGATCTGTGTGCTGGACGTCCCCCTGTATTATGATAGCCTTACCGGCTTATATGTGATATGATTTCTTTGGAAGTTATGACAAATGACGATATGTATATGTATATTTGTGACAGCTTTGGGGCGATGTTTCAGTTTTCTGTACGTATATGTTACTTGTATACTGTATAAGTTATTCGTATGCTATTCTGATTAGTGGGTGTGTACGGGTGCCTAGTTCGGGCACTAGTCGCGGCCTACGGGGTTGGGTCGTGACAGTATTTTACCCCGTGGATGGAAGTTCTAGCAGGTGACCTCTGTGATTTGTAGGGTTATACGTTGAACGGACCAAAACGACGCAACGGACTGAATCAGAAAAATTACAGGCACCAGTCACCATCGACGGGCCGTCGATCATGTCTATGGGCCATCGATTAGGCCGTCAATATGACTCTGAGATTTCTGAGCTGCAGAAGAAATTCGACGGGTCAGGTCGACGAGCCGTCGACGTGTCCATGGTCCGTCAACCCGACCGTCGAACCGGACATCTGGAACCTTATGTTTCCAGGTATAAAAATGTGAGACCATGACTTATTTATCATTTTTCCTCAACATCAGACCAGAGAAACCCTTGAAAATTTCTTCCCAACATATTTCTTTAAGTTAGTGAAGATTAAGGAAAAATCTGAGCCCGTAAACCCGAACTAGTGAAGGAAACATATTATTTCTAGGGTTTAATCAAGTCAAGAAGCTTGGGAGGTGGAGTTGAAGTTGGGATTTGAGATTCTACACTCTTCAAGGTATGTGAATGATGTTTATCTTTTTATTTAAGTTAAATATCGAGAGTTTTAATGATTATAAGCAAAAGAAATATAGTTATAGAATGATAAATTGAATAGAGACCAATATGGGATTAAGAGTTGTTTTGAATGAGGATTTGGGGTGGATTAGATTATATTTTTCTATGTAAGAGCGGATGATGTTGTTGTTGATGTTGTTATTGATGTTGGATTGAGTTGGAAGTTAAGGGAAATATTGCCCACCATTTAATATGGTCTTATTACACTCAATAAGATTAACAAATGAGGTGAGAGGCCTAATTATGGTTTGTGTTATCCCAATTGTAGACTTGTGAGTTCAAGAGGTAGAAATCGAATGAATTGACACGCTCAAAGGTATGGAAGGCTAGTCCCTTCTTTTCTAAGGCATGATTCCTATGACATGACTTCCTTTATTATTCCATGACCTTCTTACATTCCGAAAACTATGAGTCTATGTTTATAAAGAGCTTCTCACGAGTTAAAGATAAGAGATACGTTACGAATATGATATGATAATTCCACGAAGCTAATGATCCCTATACGATTCTTTGATGTTATTCATTGTTGCTAGACCCACCTTATGATGCTAGTTCCTTCAAGGTGAGGTGTGATGATCATGATTATGCCATAATGGAATCGGGGGTTCTCGACCTTACGTCACCCCGATAGGGTTATAGTTTGTCTTTGAGCTTTTAGGCATGCTTTATGATAAGTATATGATGATGAGATTACACCGTGCCTAGATGGCCGGACATGTCACCGTGAAGGCGGGCTGCATACGATTACGTCGTGCCTAGATAGCCAGACATGTCACCGCAAAGGCGGGCTGTATATGATTACACCGTGCCTAGTGGGCCGGACATGACACCACTAGTGGGTGGCGTGCGATAGTTACCCGGACGCGGGTTAACAATGATGGTATATGTGATATGTATGACATGTGTTTCCTTTTAAAAAGGTAAACAGGTTATATCTTCATCTCATGTTTCATGATTTCTTTATTATGCTAGTATTATTCATGCCTTATATACTCAGTACTTTATTCGTACTGACGTCCTTTATTTTATGAACGCTGTGTTTATGCCCACAGGTAGACAGGGAGGTGACCCAGATTCATAGGAGCTGATCAGCAGACTCACAGAAGCACTCCATTACTTCGGAGATGCCATTTTGATATATTCTTTTGTGTAGATATTTGGGCATGACGGGGTCCTGTCCCGTCCTTATGTCTAGTACTCTAGTAGAGGCTCGTAGATACATACGTGGGGGTAGCACATGTCCCTTGATGACTACATTGTACTTCTGTATATCATTTTTGTAGCCGTGAGGGCTTATGTATATAGATATGTGTTGCTTTGGAGGTTATATATATATATATATATATATATATATATATATATATATATATATATATATATATATATACTAGTTATGTGAGGCCCGGGCTTAACTCAAGATATAAAAGTAGATATTTTAACTAAAGAAATATAATTTGTGTTAGTACAAGTGTACAACAACAACAACAACAACCATATACCCATTGTAGTCCCACAAGTGGGTAGTTATATGAAAGCAAAATTTTTATTCCACTCCTTTAATATTTTAACTTCCATTTTGATGAAATTATTTAATTCAAATCAAATTTGGAACCAGAATTTGACATTATAACTTATGTATCCTAATTTTCTGAAGTTATTTAGTTCTAAATAAATAATCTATACATAGTTAATGAACTTTTAAGACAAATACATAATTTAACTTGTGCAGCATGGATGTCGTCTCTCTCTTAATCAAAGGATTAGGGGTTCGAACATGGATATGGAAAAAAATCTTTGGAGGAAGCGCTCCTCCGAATAGGCGCGATGCGGCGAATTATCTGGATTAATTAGGCTCAAATGCGGATATCGAGCACCAATCAGAAAATCAAAGAACGTGAAAAATGAGGTAGGAGGTTCGATAGCTTTTGAAAAGTAGACTTTAAAAACAAAAACAAAAAAATTGATTTAAATAAATAAGATTAGGACCTAAAAGTAATTAATTAAAAAGTTTTAAAAAAATTTGAAAATTATTGTGAGGACTACAAAAGTCCCCAGGTTCGATAGCTTTTGAAAAGTAGACTTTAAAAACAAAAAACAAAAAAATTGACTTAAATAAATAAGATTAGGACATAAAAGTAATTAATTAAAAAGTTTTTAAAAAATTGGGAAATTATTGTGAGGACTACAAAAGTCCTCACATTTGCTCTTATATAATATAGTAATATATGTTCAGGTTGAATATGATGATTAGCCTAAGAGAGGTGCTCGGTAATCAGCTCCGGGTAGCCGTCATGGCCCTTTAGTCGGGTCGTGACAAGGCTGCTACATATGCTATACACAAAAGAATAGGAGCCGACAAGGCTATATCACATGCCAACTACATAGAACTGTCTACAGACCTCTAATGGAATACAAAGCAGCAGAAAGGATGGGACAGGGCCTTGTCATACCCATATATACATGTCAAAAATAGCATACCAAAAATAGACTGCAGCTCCGAACCAAGTGGAGTGCACTGACTACCGCTGGGTGGAAGTCCTACTGAGCTGGACCGCCTATCTGTCTACCTGAACCTGCGGGCATGAACGCAGCCCCCCCTCCCCCCGAGCAATAGGGGAGTCAGTACGAATAATGTACCGAGTATGTAAGGCATATGAACAACATATACATAAAAATCATAGAAGGTATCTGAAATAGGGAAGCTAAACTCAACATCAGAAAGTGCCTCTGCAGTGTATGATATGCATGCTCTCTTTTAAAATCATATATATATATATAGTATATGTGCTGATGCTGTGGAAGGTACAGCCCGATCCATATATCAGGTCATCCCGCGTCCGGGGTAATCTCATAATCTGCCCACTGCAGTGGTGTGTACATCTACGTGCCTGCCCGGCCGACTATAGCGCGGCGCGGTGTAAGAAAATAGCTGTACATATATATATATAAATGCATGAAAGACTCGGAAAAGGATACTCTGAACTCCTCTGGGCAACATAAGACCTCTGGAAGCCATAGATATAGGACATAGGAAATCAAGGATACGATGAGTCCTATACCATCTAGGAGTAGAGTCTTCGGAACTTACTCGCTTACTTTGTTCGTTCAAAAGATAAGGATCATGCCAAAAGAATAAAAAGGGATAGCCTTAACATACCTTATCAACTTCTCAAGATAACTATGCTTATGTCCCCGGCTTGACAAATCTACACAGAAGACCCCAAGTATGCAAACTATTAGACTAGAACGCTTATATTCCAACCTTTAAATTAGTCTATCACTTAACAAAATTTGGACAACGTCTCTTTTATAAACTTAACGATCCCTCAATTGCCAATCCAACCCAAACATCAGCAACAACAACAATACCAATATCTAGATATCAAAATATAACCAATTCAATCCTAAAACATCTCCCACAACAGCCCCTAACCTCAACTTAAACTCAATTAACTTACCGCTTCCATAACTATGCTTCACTTTAAAATTGCTAGAACTCTTGGTAATCAACTCAATAACAAAGATAAGAATCACATACATACCTTGAAGGAACTAGAACTCCAAAAATCAAACTTCAACTCCAACTCCTAGGTACAACAACTTCAATAAAACCCTGGGAACAACTTTCCCTTCACTAGTTCGGGTTCACGGGGCTCAGATCTTGCTAAAACTTCACCAATATGAAGAGATATTATAGGGTTTTCTCCAGTTGGGGAAATGAAAAATAATGATGATAAAATGTATGGGGTTATATTTTTAAGTGGAACAAAATGTTCCAAGGGCTGCGGGTCGACGGCCGTCGACATGCACCGTCCTTCTGCCACCCGAGATTCAGGGGCTTTTCCAACTTGACAGTGTGAAAAGAACGCCTCGTCAACAAGTCAACGGGTCATCCCTTTGCACCGTCGATGTGCACTGATGCTTGAATCCCCGAGCTGCTCTGATTCTCTTCGGTTCGATTCGTTTAACTTCTAATCTTATCGTACAGCAAGGAACATATACTTGTACTTCGATATATGTGAGGTAGGGCACTTAATATCTCGTTAACTAAGGTACGAATCTCCGTGCTAAGGGTATATGCAATTAGGAAGGCATAGATTTTCTTACGACAAAAACGAGAGGCGTAATAAATAACACCCCTAATGTCACACCCTAATTTCTGATAGGGCATGATGGGCACCCGACCCTTACCTAGGGTCGAGCGAACCCGTTGACTTTCGTAATACTCATAATCATACTGGGCCCGCAAAACATGACAAGCACATAATGAAAATTTTTCAGAAAACAAACATGCTTTTCATCCCTTTTCAAATCAAATTAAGTCCGTAATCGTATGAAATCGTAATATAATGCACAACAATACATCGGCTTATATAGCCGCTTTCCAAAACAAATCGACATATCATACACTCGACAACATGTTCGCAAAGTCTCTAACATAACTCCGGATATCACAACATAAGCACTGCCGACTCGGCGGCCGCTCCGGAGAAAAAGGAGCTCGCCAATCCCGCTGGAACATTTTCTACTCATCTGTATATACCTGCGCGGCATGAAACGCAGCCCCCGGAGAAAGGGGGTCAGTACGGAATATGTACTGAGCATGTAAAGCATGGCATACAGAAAACGAAGTCATAACCGAAGTAAGGTGTGCAGAAAGTGAGCATAATAACCCGAATACCCAAGTACTTACATCTGACATACAAATCGTACATAAGAGGTTCAGAAGACAAATAGGATAATCAGAATGTCAAAATGCTTACTCCCGAAATACCAATTACGCATATCAATGTCATGTATCATATCCGGCCCATAATGGGACTGAGTGACATAAGCGAATAATCATCATATACATACCGTAACACATCATAACATCATAACTTATCATATGAGCTGACATTAACCGATGTGGGATTCGCCTAAACCAATGTGGGATTTGCCTAAACCAATGTGGGATTTGCCTAAACCAATGTGGGATTTGCCTAAACCAATGTGGGATTTGCCTAAACCAATGTGGAATTTTGCCTCATCATTGGGTTTGCCCCACCATTGGGTTTGCCCCACCACTGGGTTTGCCCCACCACCGGCTCTGATTCCAACTGATCATATTCCAGAATCCATACATATAACATATAACGTAGCATATATACACAGTACCCAGCCGAAAGGGGCTCGGCGTACCGGACACATCATAACACCATAATATATACACGGTTCCCGGCCAATAAGGGGCTTGGCGAACCGGACACATCGTATTCTGGAATACACATCATACATCAGAATACAACATAGTGCGCACGATAACATAACCGGCCCGGGTCTTGGCTAAAACTGTAACAACAGAATGCACGAGCAGAATCATGAGTAACCAAATACAGTTTAAAACATTTTCAAAGACTTAATAGGTTAATCAAAATGAACCATCATTTGTAAGCCAAAACAGTAGTCAAATCAGACTTTCTTCCGAATATCCCTCGGGAACATATCAAACCGAACTTCAGAAACCATAGTCACGTATCAAAATCACATACATGAAAATCCTTTTTTCAGACTCAACCGATAAATAAGTAATCATCCTCGGGGTCGAAAGATAGTCATATTGAATTCTTTCAAAAGCCATCAGAACTATACAGAAGAAAGTCACGGGACCCACGGACGAGCGTCAACCCCACCCGGGCCCGCCTATGAAAATTTAAGTCATTATACGTTATAGAATCATTTTCGAGCATATCAAAGCCATTCGGTTCTGTCTGTGAAAGTTACGGACGTTCGTAGTTACAAAAATCTTTTTGAAAGCAAAACTTTTTATGCAACATTTGAAAACCAATCATACAAGACATATAAGCCATAGCTTAACCATGTAAGGATGCCAACATCAAGAAGCAAATAAGCATCGTAAACATGCTCGGACTTTACGAATAGAATTTCCCAGAAGCTCATAATACATCATAACTTACTTGCGTCTAGGACATGCCAAAAGGAAAGAAGGATAAGCTTTACATACCTCGTCCGCTT
This sequence comes from Lycium ferocissimum, assembly GCF_029784015.1. Classification (NCBI taxonomy): domain Eukaryota; kingdom Viridiplantae; phylum Streptophyta; class Magnoliopsida; order Solanales; family Solanaceae; genus Lycium; species Lycium ferocissimum. The sequence goes on along the minus strand of NW_026726293.1, from coordinate 15,614 downwards.
CCTACGCTAATCCAAATTTAGGTCTCAAACCTTCCAAGATCTACAATAAGGTCATTAAGTACCAAACATTAGCCATAAGCACTTAAGAATCCAATCCCAAGCCATCACTTTATTTACGAGAAATTTGGGCAAAGATTTTCCCTATAAGTTCAACAACCCCGAGAATTCAACTCGGCCAATATTTTCAACAACAATACCAACAACCATATAAGTAACATCAATAATCGATTCAAAACGCATTCTAACATTAATAACCCTTTCGACACAATTCAACAACATTCCATCCACTACATAATGAAACCCGAAACCTCCAAGTTCAAGGAAACAACACAACACATTTTCTTCCTTCCGAATTCATGAACTACATTAATAATCCATTACTTCCATAAATTCAATAAACTATATAAAATTCCATAACAAGCCGCAAACAACTATAACTTCACTTTGAACCATTAAACTTTCATTAGCACCATAGAATCCACAACTCAACAATCCAAACATACTAAATAAATTTAGTTCATTCCTTGTCACAAAACAGCCCATACTCACGGCTCAACATCAACATACAAAATTTCATGAATTTCATCCATTTCTACACACTATCCCCTCCGTTTTAATCCGTTAAAATTCTAAATACACTCATTAACAATGAAAAGGAACCGTATTCATACCTTAAGCATGCAGCCCCCACGTTATCACTCTTCTCCTTGGTTGATTTTTAGCTCAAATTGAAGACAACGCAGCGTACAACACTTTTCTCTTCATGGGCTTAACTCGGGGCTCGATTTTGGTCAAAATTGGTTTTTCTTCTCTCCAAGGTTCTTCTCTCTCTCTTTCCAGAATTTTCTGGGTATTCTTGGTCTGAAAAATGAGAGGAAAGGGCTGAAATTAGACTTAAATAGGCATGGGTCATGGGCCATGGGCCTAACCCGATTGGGCCCGGTTTGGGCCTAGCCCACTGACCTTTCTGCCTTAAATCGTCCATATCTCCTTATCCTGATGTCACCTGTGGGCCCACGACCTATGGTTGGAAAGATAATTCAATTATCTACAACTTCTATCTTTGGTGTTTTTCCAAATTCCAAACTTATAATACCGTTTCTGCCCCTCGAAGTTAGATCATCCGAAAACATTACTTAAAAATATTTGTTTGGAGGACTTCCACTTTGATTTGGCTCAAGGGTCCTTCTTGAGTTATGTTTAACGTCACATATGTGATTCATATAAATTGTCGCATGTCCCAAAAAAATCTTAGTGTGTGGACCCCACCTCAGCTTGCCAATAATCTGACGTACAAAAATACGAAATATAATGCTGTCAACGTGAGTTTAAATTATGAAGCAACAACATGATTGTCAATTTTTGGACTCCAATTTTTCTTGGTCATGGCCGAATGGCCTCTTGTTCTTTCTCCATGCTTCTTGAATTTTCTAGGGTGCTAAATGATGAAGATGACTTAATTAGTCATGTTTTGCCACTTATATAATTAACACATGTGGACTATGGCCCACACCACACACATGGCCACATATGGCCATTTTCATGAAATATTTAGTTTTCAAAATTTCACTTCTAGCCCTTAATTTCCATGAAATGCTCAACTTTCCATAATTCACTTTTAACCCCAAATTTTCCTTATTTCAATTTTACCCTTAACACTCCATGCCAATGAAAAGATGAATATGCAACTTATGCACTTTTAACAAAATCGGAAGAAATTACAACTTTGTCCTTAACTTATCATGACTAACTCGAATTATCCCAATGTACCAAAATACAGGATATAACACCCAAGGTCTAGTCTGAATAACATAAGAGCATCTACAAGGAGAATAATACAGATCCGAAATACTAATACATAAAGTGTCAATGTCTCTGAATAGAATAAGAAATAAAGATAGAAAAGTCTTCAAGGCAGTGGATGACCATGCTCACCCTGGAAACTCGAAGAGAAAATGTTCCAAGCGACTATCGCCCACGCGTCACGTGTGGATCCGATCGATACTCGTTCTCCATAAAAGAATGCGCAAGAGAAGCGAGTCAAGTGTACAAAATAACAACACTGGTAGGCATCATCGGCCGACTAAGCATAGCTAACACAATCTAGATAATAAAGTAGATAAGCAGATAAACTAACAAGTATAAGTCACAAGTAATCGAATTCAAGTACATGTCATCGCCTAAGTAAAGCTTCTAATCCCAAATGTGCCAAGTCTAAATATATCAAGTCCGAATCCAACATCACAAATACAACACCAAACATCTCAAAATCATGCCATAATGCAATGCAATGCAATAATGTATGAATGCAATGCAATGCCATGCAAATGCTGTGTACACATGTTCTCCGGACGGAAATATCGATGTCTCGGTAGTACAACCCAGTGTGACTCACAAAGTCTAAGCACCACTCGTCCTGGATCTTTGCCCATGAGGGGTTCTCACCGGCACCACTCTGGGGGACCCACAGTGTTACGCCTCGAAAATTCCCCTTAGTATACAGGTGTATAATCTCGTGAAGGACATGACGTATACGAGGTTGGATAAGAAAGAAGTAGTAATTGATGATCCTAAGTAATATTTTCAAGGACATCTGAGGGAAGGCAAGAAAGTTGCTAAGGGAATAGAGTTATATTTGGTGTGTCGGATGAAAACTATGAGCATGGGGTTAGGGATACCTTAAGGATGTTGTGGAGAAGAGTTATGACATCCCTTAGATCGACAATGAAATGATAAACAAGTGCCAAGAAGGTTTCATAAGGATTGGAGACCAAACGAAACGACGGGAATCATTCCGGTGGAACTGTGAGTTCCACGGCCATGTTCCACGGACAGCACCATGTTCCACGGCCCGTGGATGTGTCCGTGGAACAGCCAGCAGAAAGAGTGGCTGGCTGGTCGTGAACCACAACCAGTTCCACGGCCAATAAAGGGTTCCACGGACCGTGAAGCGCCCGTGGAAGTCCCACTCCTACCGAACCTCTCCAAGTCTTTAAATGTTAAGTCCACTTCATTATTCATTTCCAACCACGACTTCAACCTCTCCACACCTCTAGAAACTTCTAAAAATTTGTTCCACAAGAGAACTAAGTGAATCAAGGATCAACAACAAGAAATCAAGAGAATCAAGCTCAAGAAACTCCATTAAAGCCATTGAAGTCAAGGAATTCCAAGAAAGGTGAAGTAGGGTTTTTGTGAGAAAGGTGTATTATCAATCAAGGTTCATTTATCTATCATCTAAGGTGAGTTTCATGAACTTTACATGTTATTTGAAGTATTATTAAGATGAAACACTTAGATTATGAAAGAGTATGGAAAATGGATTATAAATGGGTGAATAATGTTATTGTTGAATAGTAGTTGAGGTGAATCATGAAAATGATTATGTGGAGATTGTGAATGTGTTATAAATGATATTTAGAGCATGGAATAAGTATTACAAGTGAACAAATGTGATAATGAACCGTAGTCATGAATATGGAGACTTTAGATGAAATTATGAAATGCGAATCATGGAAATGAACGACGATCGTTGTTAGCGATATTGTGATGGTTGTTATGGGTGTTGGAAGTTGATATGGAATATGGCGGAAAGTAGTATAAACAAAGAAAACGCTGCCCAATTTTCTTTAGCCTTAAGAGGCATGGTTTTATAATTGCCTAGCTAACGACGATACGGATTCTCTTGAAGGTAAAGGCGAGGACGTCAAAGGAGAACGAGCAAGCTATAAAGTAGTTAACGACAAAAGGTATGTGAGGCATTACCCTTCTTCCCAAGGCATGAATCCTATGCATGATCTTCCTCTTCTTCCATAAATCTCCTAGGCTTCTAGAGATGAACGTCTAAGTTCATGAATGACGAGACGGGACAAGGAATATGCTATGAATACGATAACGACTCTAGAGACCACGATATGTTGTTCTTACGAGATCAATAATGATGATCACGATCCATTGGCATTCTTTCTTATATGCACTCACCTTATATTGTAATCCTCCAAAGGTGAGATATGACGATTATGCTCATTCCATAACATGACCGGGGGTTTACGACCTTACGTCACCCCGACATAAACATAGCCGCTCTTAAGCTTAATGTATGTATATGTATATGTAACTAAGGATGCTAAACTATGATAAAATTATGATAAGCCACGATATGTCCATGAAATGAATGTTAATGATGACAAGTATATGAATTGCATGGTATGTGTGATAATGTGATTCCACCGCGCCTAATTGGCCGGACATGTCACCACTACGGCGGGTCAAGCATGATTCCACTGCACCGAGAAAAGGGCGGACATGTCACCGCTAGTGGGCTGCATGGGATGGTTACCTGGACGCGGGTAACGACACGATGATGTATGATTGATGTGACGAAGCTTGCATGCTATGATAATGTATGTGATGTATTTATGTATGATGTATATACATGAAACTGGTTCCTATGTAAAGAGTGTGCAGATTATACCCTCATCTCATGACTTAGGATTTTCAGATTATGTTTGTTTCACTCCTGCCTTACATACTCAGTACAATGTTCGTCTCGACGTCCTTTCTTTGGACGCTATGTTCATGCCACGTGGCGGGGAGACGGTGCGATCCCTAGGAGCCACTTAGGCCGATTTGTGAGCACTCCATCATCCGGAGGTGCTATTGATTATTCTTTTGGTACATATTTGTATATTCATATTTTGGGCATGACGGGGTCCTGTCCCGTCCATATGTTTAGTACTCTAGTAGAGGCTCGTAGATGCGCATGTGTGGGTAGTGTAGTATGGTCCCCATGTATATGTATGTGTATATGTGTATATACTATTTTGATGGCCTAAAGGTTTATGTTTATGAAAATCATTAAGTTTCCAATAGTGATATGTTTCCATGGAATTGAGCGCATATATTATGTATGAAAGGTTACGGGTAATGGGACGAGTGGTGTTCGGTGGTTAGCCCCGGATACCCGTCGCGGTTCGTAGTTCGGGTCGTGACACACAGAGTCCATGCACTATCAACAATTTCGAAACTAACATCGAATATCGGCCATGCAATGAATGATTTCGGAATTAATCATCAGACATCGGCCATCTCACGTCACTCAAGTAAAAGAGTTTTATCAAGTATCAATTTCACTCCATCAACGATTCCGAAACAAACATCAGACATCCACCATCTAACGTCACTCAAGTAAAAGAGTTTTATCAAGTATCAACAGTACCACAACAGTGTATCACGAAAATAAGAGTGCGTGCAATGCATGAATCAACATCAATAATCATGCTCAATATCACAAGTACCAACAGTGGGTACGCTAATAATATATCTGAATCACAAGTACCAACAGTGGGTACGACAATAATATAGCCGAATCACAAGTACCAACAGTGGGTACGCCAACAATATATCTGAGTACAAATACCAACAGTGGGTATGCCAACTATATCATGGTCAAGATAATAAAACAGAATCCAATATCTATCAACAACTCATGGCGTCAAGCCAGGACAATAAAATAATCAAATCAATCACAACGGGATGGCTAGCCCCAACACACAACAGGGCCCAACCTAAGGCAATATCCAACCCGACTTCATACCCGAAGGTTCACATGCTATCTCCAATAATATAATCTAAATATGTGCTTTGCTATACGAAGTCTCACCAAGGCAAGCCATAACCTACCTGGATGGCCGAACCGCAACACCAACAACTCACTTCTTTGCTTTGCCGTTTCGCTGAACCTCAGATCCAAAGTTGTCTAAACATAATCAAATTCTAGATTAGAAATCATGAAGAATGATACTAATATTGCTACTATTCAATATAGGGCAATGCTAACCCTAGAAATTGGAGAAACTAGCCCACAAGGGCAAAACGGGAAGTTTGGAAGAAAAATGCCAAATTAAGTATCAGGTGATCATAGCTCAACCACTAATTGCTGATTTAACTCAAGGATTAGCCTAATTTCTAATTTCAAGCAAAACCCCCAAATTGGGTATAAACCCTAACTCTTCGATACTGAAATTCAACACTAGAAATGGAAGTTATATGATTAACTAGCTTAGATTCATCAAAATCTATCATAAACACCATCAATTTATCATTAATAAGCCTAGGGACAATGTTCGTCAAAACCATCTTTCAACTTCCATCACTAACGGATTATTAAAGGGAAGGGGGAATCTAAGACGATTATGATTAAAGAAGGAGTGAAGGAATAAGCAAGATTTACCTCCAAGAATATCTCAAAAATATCTCCAAGAACTGTTCCCCAAAGCTCAAATTTTGAAATGGGAAATAATGAGGGTCTAAGGGTTTTTAACACATCATTAATTTTACAAACTGCCCGTCACCCGCTTTAGCGGCACTAGGACTGCCCGAGCGGTATCGCTTTAGCGGTCAAGGCAAAAAGCCTTCGACCGCGCCAGCAGCAGGGCTACCGCTCCAGCGGTGCCGCTGCCGCGGTGCTGGCGCCGCCAAAGCAGGCACCTGTTACATCCCGTACTTTTGTACGTTGGGATGTGTCGTAGTAAATTCATATGAACTTGAACGGATCAAGGTCATTCATGAGGTTATAGAAGATCTATAACGGTGTTATTGTAAGACCCCGCAAGTTTGACAACCATGATACCGTTAGATATTATTTTGATATGACATATATTTTCTTTTAAGTAAAACCGTTTAGTAAAGACTTGATAAGTATGATTTCGGGTAATTACTATTATTACTACTTCTGGATATGCTTTAAATTATACACTTGGTATTGATACGCTCAAATTATACCTATTAATGGCATAACGCGGACGTTGTCAAATATAGTAACCCAACAAGGTTGGGGTCGAATCCCACAGGGAATAGGGTGTGAAAAGGGTACTAAATTCGTAGAATGCTATGTTTAGGTCTAATGTCTTAATCCGATGATTTTGGTAAAAGTTGGGTTTTTAGTAACTAATTGCTAAGTATTACTTTGGTTGTGAATTTATGGTAAAAGAAACTAAGGTTGTGTCCCCGTTAGATAGAGTGTATGATCATGGGCATTGATCTTGATATACTTCTAATGGATCATTATATGAGTGCACTTAATCCCTATATGAATCTCTACTATTTCTCAATAAATAAAGATTATTTTTTCCTATGATTTTCCCAAATATAAGAAAGTCGCTATGAAGAACGATTAATCATGCCAAGTAAATTCTTCTTATTCCTAAGTGAATTTATTAAACAAAGTTTAAAGCTTTGAGTTCTTGTTGTTTATTCTTACCAATCCTAATTATTTTCCCAAATAAATCAAGGTCTATGGCTTTGATCAACGTTCGCAACCATTAATTATGAATGAAGAATGAAGAATAACCAAATCCTAATAATCCATTATTTGTATATCAATCGCAAACCCAATCACAAAACACCCATCAATTGGGTTCACAACCCTAGTAAGGAAAATTAGCTACTCATAGAAGGAGAAGAACAATAAGAAGTAATAGAAATCATAATGCTTACAATTGATATTTTGGAATTGAAGAGAATTGAATTGTAATTGTTTGTAATCTCCCAAAAGACTTCAAAATTATGAATAGCTAATACTAGGGAAAAATAAGACTGAGTTCTGTATTGATGAATAATGCAGGAAACCTAAAATCAGGTATTTATAAGAGTCAAAGCCGTGCAAAATCGGGATCGACAAAATTACCCCCGACGGACCAATGTACGGACCGTACTTTTTATACGGTCCGTAGAATCGATGAATGCCTTCCATGAAATCTCTCCAGCAGTTTGATATACGATCAACTTTCACGGACCGTAAATATTATACGGTCCGTATATGTTGCCCGTAAAACCTCTTATCTTGACAACTCTTCTGGAACCAACATACGGTAGGTTTTACGGACCGTAAATATTATACGGTCCGTACTTCTGCTCGGACATCCGCTTCATACAAAGACCCATTCTGTTGAGCATTCACACTGGGATTTATGGACCGTGAAAATTCTATGGTTCGTATATTCCTCCGTATAACTCTGTCTTCAGTAAATTTCTTTTTCTGAACATCTTTTTCACTTTCACGACTTGCTCTCGAATCACGTTAAACATCTGCAACATGTCACAAACACATCAAAGCGACCAAGACTTGCTCAAAAACAAGTAAAACTTATAGCCAAAAAGTACCGAATGTGCCATAATTTCACGGCACATCAACACCCCCAACTTAAAGTCTTTGCTTGTCCTCAAGCAAGTCATACAAAACAATGACTCAATCTAACACCTAGATATCATAGAATAACAATGTCTACATTGGTTTTAACTCTGAACTACCGGCATGCATGTTTTTCTTCCAAGACCACCCCAATTTTCTCTTTTAAAGCAACATACACAAGAACGCTATGACTAACAATGAAGCTTCAATGCATGACATTACCTTATCAAGTATATTATGATGCACACAAACGCTACTTTAGGCGGTCACTTCATTTGCCCAATTTTCATCCTTATGCCCTCACAAAGACCAAAGAATGTCCCAACACACATATATACCATAAGAACAGGGACGATGACGAAAGAGAAAATAAAAACACTCACACTCACAAAGAACTTCATATCTACACATGCAAATACCATAGGCTTGCCCTTATTTTCTATGTTTTCATCCTAGGCTCGTTCGGTTGTGATCACATTAGGGCTTGTTTTGGCTTGTAATGTAGGCTTAGGGACGGGTAGGATACTTGTTTGGATATTAGTGACTCACCCTCCTTGAACACTACAGCATCTCTTCACCGTAATTCACCTCTTTTCTTTCCACCCCCTTTATTTCCTTTCAAGTTTTCGAGCTCGATGTGATTTTATTCCTAACCACTAAGAAAATCTTTTTGTGTTGCAATTTTCTGATAATTTTTTTTTTTTTATATATATACAACTATCACATCGAGTCTCTACTAGCAACCTCCACCACCCCCAACTTATGTTTTTAACATCTATTTCACATTTAATTCACCCCCAACTTAGGCATTCTGCCTCATCTATCTCGTAGCATCAAGGAGGGAACGGGTGTGAAGATGGAATTATTGCACAAAGGGAACGGTTTCACAGTTGGCTAGTCAAGAAAAAGGTTAACGAAGCTCAAAAGGGAAACTAGGGATACTTTTACTTTCAGTAAGGCGTATTTAGGCAAAGTGACTATTTACACAAGGAAAGCCTAAGATCATTTCACAACCAAACTCGTTTCTGAATTTCAAACAAGACCAACCGGGCAAGTTCTAGATTATACATGCATAAACAGAATCAACTAACTACTCACACACATTGGCATAAGGACAATTATTTTCACACTTGTGACCTCCTATGTAGTCATTCATCACACACAATACCCCAATAATCATAGTGTCATATAAAGAATCACTCATGTCAACCACTAACTGTCTTCAGTATGCATTTTTCAATAATTTCGAGGGGTTCTAAAATTTCAAACAAATCATAACACATGCCATCAGTTACAGAACAACACCAAATACGTCAAAATTACTCTACTCAACCTAAGCAACATCCTAAACATGCCAGTTTCAACAAAATAAAATCCCCCTCAGGAAAAGAACTCTGGCAAAGAAAAGCCGAGGGGGTTCCTAAACACATATTTACACTATACTACTATCAGATAGTCCCACCCCCAACTAAAGAATCATGCACTGCCCGGTGCATCGTAAGCATAAACAATACAAGGGATAGGACTATCTGAGGCACACTATATGCGATGCTCCTCCCACGAACCTCCACCGCACCCGCCTCGATGGGTCTTTGGGTCGAACGCGCCGGGAGGCTCGGTCTGAGTCTGGGAAAGTGGGTCCGCTGGTGGAACAAAAGTCTCGACCTCCTCTGGCACCTCAATGCTAGGTACCGTCTGCTCGACAGGGGGATCCACACTGCTCGATGCCCCTGTGTAGTGGAAGTCAACCAAAGATTGTCGCGTGGCATGCCTTAGCTGGCGCTCCTCTAACTCCACGATGTCGACCTCGTCATCATCTTCCTCTGACCTCGGCCTTTTTCCTCTGTCTTGGGCCGAGGGCTCCTCCCTAGATAATCGCACCACGGGCACCAAGGCTGCCAAGTCAATCGGCATAGCTGATTGAGGGGGATTCTCAAACATGCCCCCCTCCTTTACCTGAATCGCAAGGATGTCGTCTTTCACCGAGAAATCTCTTTCTTCACCGCATTCGTGTCCGTCAAGACGATACCTTCTCCAACTCAAAGATTGCCTCTCAACACCATCAATCCCGAGTGAATTTGATGGTGAGGCCCGGGTAAGGGACTCCATTTCCTTCCGAATCGCCCGCGCTATAACTTCCTCCAACTCCCCCAATAGGCTAGTGATCTGTCGATCGGCTCTGTTCGCCTTTACATAAGAGTCGTGGAAGTTTTGTCTGTTAAATGGAATCATTATACCCCCAGGAAGTGCTGTAGAGGTGGAAATGACTCTAGTGGCAGGTGGTGCAGTCGTGGGAACCGGCTCAGTAGCAACCGCAGGGGCTGTGGAAGAGGTGGGGCCCAACGATGACTCCGGAACCGCTGTAGGAACCGGTACTGTCGTGGCAGCAGTCTCAACGCCCTCAATGAGCTCTTCTAATGTCGTGCCCTCGTCCTCATTCTGATCATACTCATATGGCAAAAATTCTGGGGCGGTCACACCACCTCGGGCTGCAGCTAATCTATCCTTCACTTCTTGATCCTAGCTCTTTATCAAACTGTAGATGTGATTAGCCTCGAACTTATGGTCCTAGTAAGGGAACTTCTGGATGTCAAGCTTCAAGCAAAGGGCGGTAATCAAGCATGGAAAAACCAACGAAAGGCCAGGCTGAGTTGCCCGCACCCGAACCTCATCCACTATCAATTTCCCTATATCTACTGCATACCGGGACATGATGGCAGCCACTACAATCGCCTGGGTAATTGTGAGCTGATTATCTGTCTGAGTTGGTTGTAGCCTGTGCATTAGGACACTCCACCAGAATTGCGCCTCCACCGAAAGATCTTTCTTTTTTATCGGGGCGCTAGAATTTGTGCGCCACACTGGATTTCCCCTAGCAATCACCGAAGCCACCCATGGTAGTTCTCTCATCTGGTCAGCCCTGTTCCCTGCCAATCTGTAGTCTAACTCATCAGTGTTCGCCGGCGGCTCATAGTTGTCCCTGAAGTAGAATCTGTTGATGGCCTTGCTGGAGAAATCAACCCGTTCACCTCTAATCGTCACCTTTTGGAGCCGGACCACTGTCTTTGCTTGTTGGGATGGCCTGTACCTGTTGTTGATCTCCACCGCATAGTTGGCGTAGAACTCTTTCACAATAGATGATTCATATGTGCCGAGTGGCTGGCTAAGGAATCCCCATCCATGGTGATCAATGATGGCTTGTATGGTTGGGAAGTGTTCCAACCCTTCGAAACTGATCCGCCGCTCCTCATTGATGTTTCGGTGGAAACCCTGTCCTCCTTCCTTTGGCTCTAGCCCTTTATCATATATTTCTTTTGAGCCTGGGACCGAGAACCTAACAGCATGCTCGGAGCGCTCCTTCGTTCTCGTTCTCGTTCGGCGTGCCGCCCTCTTGAAAGATCGGTTTGTCGGTGCATTAGTCGCCTCTTCTCGACTCGGCAAATCAGGAGAGCTTGATGAGTGCTCCCCATCACTGCTAGTCCCTTTATCAGACGGTGGATGGTCTGAAGTTTGGGCCGCTCTTCGCAACCGTGTGGTTCGGGCGACAGGAGCCTGGTCTTCATCACGGAGCCTAGATTGGACTTGGGTTTGGCCTCGCCCTCGGCCCTGAGCACGACCCCTTGTTTTAGCCATTCCTGTGTATGACATGTTAGTACTCGTAAAGTAGACAAAGATGCAAATATTTTTTTTTTGTTTTAATTTTTACGGGTCGTGAAAAACATACGGTCCGTAAAACAGACCGTAGATTTGGAACAGAAAGACATGTTTAATCCTGGAGAACCTACGATGAAGTTATACGGACCGTATGATTTTTACGGTCCGTAGAACTCGTCGTAAGTTTTGGACAGAAAACATGGGAACTGAGGCAACTGTTTTACGACACAAGTTACGGTCCGTAAGTTATGTCGTAAAACAGAAACAGAGAGATTCACTGAACATGGCATATATACGATACAGATTTACGGTCCGTATAATTTCTACGGTTCGTAAATCCATCCGTATATATGCCCTTTCTCTGTAATCAGTCACCCATGTTTCTCCCCGACCCTATGCATTCAAAACTTGATTTTAGACATGGACCCCTATTATTTTGCTCGTATCATGTCGGGGTTACTCAGACTTCACCCCAATCTACTCTATTTTCTCATTCAAGCATTTTATCGGACAGTTGGTGGGCATCACAAATGGGTGTATCCTTTACAGACCTACACACTCACAATGCCCACCGACCCAATGGGATTTTCGAACTGGTCGTTTCCCATGAGGCCTATGCTAATCAATACAACCAAATCCCCGCCCCATCTGCTTTCAATTCTACACCCCAACCAACAAAAATAAAATAAAACAAAAAGATCACCCATAAGGGTACTTAGAAAGCACACCAGGAATCATAGTTAGGGTATTGATAGCATTAACAAACCTGAGAGGGACGGAGATAAGTGACTTCACTGAAGAAATTTAGTAGGGAAGGAATAAAAATCAGACGCCTGGTGTACTTGCTTCAACTGGTGTTGGGGAAGGTGATTCGGTTTCGTGGATATGGTGGTGTGGGGGGGGGGGGGGATTTTGTTATTAAGATGGGGAGTGATTTTAGGGATGTGGTTTGGTAGTGGAAGGATTGGATGGAGTGAATTAAGGGGATTTGAATTTGAGTGGGAGAAAACAGATTTCACGGAAATGGAAGTTGAAGCAAATAAGGTAACGTATTTGATTTATACCCTTCGTCTTGTTTTTATATTTTCTTTTCCGTGAATTTTGCATTTAACATACCTGGCCCTTTACGCGACAAATCTACGGCCGTATATATTGTACGGGCCGTAGAACTGTCCGTAGATCTGCGACGGTCTTTTGATCTAACGATCCTTGGTTCACGCTGAAACATACGTTCCGTATAAATTTTACGGTCCGTATGTTGTGGCTTAAATCAAGGACAGAAAGGGCTTTTACCTGACTCATGTTCTACGCTTCCATGTATGGACCATATATTTTATACGGACCGTATGTTCTGGCGTAGATCATTAACAGTGAACCATCATTTTTCTTCTTCAATCTACGCTTCCATCTACGGACCGTAAATAATATACGGACCGTAGATTCTGGCGTAGAGCAACTCCAGTGTCTATCCTTTGCATCCTGCACCAAAACAAACATTACCCTATATTTTGAAAACAAAGAAAGCCAGAAATAAACATTACACTTGGGTTGCCTCCCAAGAAGCGCTTGATTTAACGTCGCGGCACGGCGGTGGTAACCATTCACTCCTTATCAGCATGCACCAGATCATCGTTTGTTCCGAGGTGCTTCAACCTGTATCGATCAACAATCCTATCCTCCAAAACCATCCCGTGATAGTGCTTCAATCTCTGCCCATTCACCTTAAACGTCCGAGTTCCGTCTCCGGACTTTAACTCAATCGCTCCATGGGGCGAAACACCTACCACCTCAAACGGACCATGTCACACCCTTAATCCGATAGGGTGTGATGGGCACCCGACCCTTACCTAGGGCCGAGCGAACCCGCTGACTCTCGTGACACTCATAATCATACTGGGCCCTTAAATCATAACATAAATACATAATGAAAGTTTTTCGGAAACCAAACATGCTTTTCATCTTTTTCAAATCAAGTAAAGTCTATAATCGTATAAAATCTGTAAAAATAATGCATAACAATACATCGGCTTATGGAGCCGCTTACAAAACTGACATATCATACACGTGACTCTGTCTGCAAAGTCTCTAACATGATCCAAGTTAACATAGCACATATACTCTGACTCGGCAGCACTCCGGAAAGAGTGGAGCTCGCTTGATCCACTGGGAACACCTTCTTCTAACATCTCCTACTCATCTGGGTGTACCTGCGCGGCATGAAACGTAGCCCCCAAAGAAAGGGAGTCAGTACAGAATATGTACTGAGCATGTAAAGCATGGAGTACAAGAACAAGATCATAATCGAAGTAGGAATTACAGAGACAAGTATAATGACCAGAAAATCATAAGACTTGCCTTTAGAACATATGTCATGCATGTCAATATCATAAAACCATCATGTGTACATATAGCGTGTCCCGGCCCTCTAGTGAGGGACTCGGTAAATAAAATCATCATATGCATGTCAATTATCGGAAATCATGTGCGAAGTACAGAAAATAAGTATAACAATCAGAATGCCAGAATCCTTACTTCTGAACATAAATCATGCATGTCAAAAACATATATCATATGCGGTCCATAATGGGACCCGGCGGACGGAACATGGTCGCCCCTCCTGTCTTGGGCGCCATAACTCATCATACTTCGGAAGTTTTGCATATCTCCGAACACCTCATCCTCCGTATCACATCATAATTCAGAAACACATCATACTTCGGAACTCATCATACTTCGTATCAAATCATATTTTGGAACTCATCATACTTCGGAAAACTCATCATACTTCGGAATATAACATAATGCGCACGATACATAACCGGTCCGGGACTCGACGAAGGGATTAACAATAGTGTGCACGAGCAGAATCGTGGGAAACTATATGCAATTTAAAACATTTACCAAGACTCAATAAAATAATCAAAACGAATTATCATTTACAAACCAAGACAATAGTCATGCTAAGTCTGTTCAAAAAGTCAGTAAAACCAAACGTAGAAAAATCTCGGGGCCCATGGGCAAGTATCAACTCGATCCGAACCCGTCTATGAAAGTTAAAGTCGTTACTCGTTATAGAAAATTCTACGAACGTTTCATGGCAATCCGAGACCATATATGGAAGTTACGGCCTTTCGTAGTTATAGAGTCTTTTACGAACAAAATCTCTTTATGCAATATCTGAAATCTAATCATACAAAGGACACACGAGCCATAGTTCAAATACATTAAGAGTGCGGATATCAAGAAGTATATAAGGATCGTAAACATACTCGGATCATAAGAGTAGAGTTACCTCGAGGCCCGCATCATAGCCTAATTACATGTTATATCCCGTATTTTGTACATTGGGACAATCCGGTTTAACTATGAAAAGTTAGGGACAAAACCCTTCCGGGATACAAAGTCGGGACTTTTGACCTTCGATTTTATTTTAAGACATAAGTTGTTCATGAATTTGTTGGCATGGAACATTTAGAAAAATTTGGGACCAAAAGTGATGTAATTGAAAGTTGCAAATCATGCATTATTTGGCCCTTTGGCCGTGTGACCTTGGAAATGGTCCCACACATTTTGTGGAGAAATTTAATTGGTCCAACACATGTGTGGGCCATGGACACTTGTATGACTTATATTAGTATGCAAAAGATGAATACTAAGTCATCTTTCTTCATTCCATACTTAGCAAAAAAAACAAGAAGTTGAAGAACAACATCAACAAGGCTCTCGGCCAAGAACCTTAAATTTCAAGTCCAAAAGTAGCCATCCCAAA
>NW_026726292.1:0-106837 GCF_029784015.1 Lycium ferocissimum | reverse complement strand
AAATTTTTATGTATGATTTGATGTACAGCACTTCTATGAATTTCACAATTCTAACTTTAGTCACATTCTAGAGTGACGTTCGAGGAAACTTGATTCGACTAACAAGCTTGGCTTTTAAACGAGGACTTGTTTGATCATTCTGTTGAGTCAGTAATAAGGATTTATGTACATATGGTTTCTCGGTTTGTAAATGATGTGTTTTCCGAAGTATAATGTGTCCGGTTCGCCGAACCCCTTTTTGGCCGAAAACCGTGTATGTATTATGGTGTTATGATGTGTCCGGTACGCCGAGCCCCTTTTGGCTGGGTACTGTGTATATATGTATGATGTGTATTTCGAAATATGATGTGATACGAAGTCCGGAGCATGTTATATGTATGGAATCGGAATATGATCGATTGGAATCAAAGCCTATGGTGGGCAAACCCAATAATGGGGCAAACCCAAAATAGCAAACCCAATGATGATGCAAAATTCCACATTGGTTTAGGTAAATCCCACATTGGTTTAGGCAAATCCCACACTGGTTTAGGCAAATCCTACATTGGTTTAGGCAAATCCCACATCGGTTTAGGCCAATCCCACATCGGTTAATGGCATCTCATATGACCGGTCATGATGCTATGATGCGCTATGGTATGTTTGTGATTATGGTATTATATATGGATCGGGCCGTACGTTCCTCGGCATTATTATGTTATATATGGATCGGGCCGTACGTTCCTCGGCATTCGGTTAATGTCAGCTCATATGATATGTTTGATTTTCCGTATATACGAGACAGAAGCGAAGCATTTTGACATTTTGATTATCCTAATTGTCTCTGAACCCCTTATGTATGATTTGTACGTCAGATGTAAGTACTTTGGTATTCGGGTTATTATGCTCACTTTATGTACTCCTGAATTCGGTCATGATTTCGTTTTCTGTATTTTAGGCTTTGCATACTTAGTACATATTCCGTACTGACCCCCTTTCTTCGGGGGTTGCGTTTCATGCCGCGCAGGTACCCACAGATGAATAGATGATGTTAGCGAAAGATGTTCCAGCTGGATTGGCGAGCTCCATTTCTGATCCGGCCAAGTCGTGTGCTTTTGTATGGTATCCGGTTATGGTAGAGACTTTGCGCATACGGGTCGGTGTATGAGATGTCGCTTTTGTAAGCGGCTATGTAAGCCGATGTATCATTACGCTTACTGTTACAGATTTGTTATGTTTATAGATTTTATTTGATTTGAAAAAGACGAAAAGTATGATGTTCCTTGAAAATTTTCCTTCTGCATTTTGACACGTTTTGCGGGCCCAGTATGATTATGTGTATTACAAAAGTCTGCGGGTTCGCTCGGCCCTAGGTAAGGGTCGGGTGCCCATCACACCCTATCGGATTAAGGGTGTGACAAATATAATCATATTTAGCACACTTTATGTACTCACTCTCATAATCATGTGGTATAACTAGTCCATAGCCTCTTTATACAAACACCAAATATTATTTTCAGTCCTTGTTGTCACACTTTTCCATCTTAAATTATTTCGAGACTTTATCCTTTTGTACAATAAGCTCTTTATTTACATACTTGAATAGACCAAATTCTCCGTGCGAGCGGTTCGAACCATGGCCCGAAGGTACGAGTATAATATTGATAGGACTTATACTATTCATTGCTTAACCTCTCACCTTACGACACTTACTTATCACTTGTTAAGCATTACATAAATACTTATAACCTCAAAATAATCTTGTCCTCTGAGCTTATGTCGGTTAACTTACGAATAATCCAATGTACAGAAGTATGGGGTGTAACATCTTTCCCCCCTTAAGAATAATCATCCTCGAATGTTAAACTAGTCTATAGAGTCTTATAAATTTTTTGGCAAAGTCTCCTTTATCGCTATACCTACCAACCTGCATTTAGCAACCCACAGATGCCTCGCAGGGCCACAATGTCATATAGTCTCATCTACCAATCAATATAGTCAAGTAAGGAATTAAATTACCTGCAGGCATAGGGAACAAGTAAGGATACTTATTCTTCATTTCGTCTTCGGCTTCCCAGGTCACCTCTTCCCTATTATTATTTCGCCACAATACTTTGATGGAAGCCACATCCTTAGTACGTAACCTTCTAACTTGGCGATCAAGTATAGCTATGGGGTTCTCCTCATAAGACAACTCCTCTGTTACCTAGATATCATCTACAGGGAATACTCTAGAAGGGTCACCAATACATTTACGAAGCATTGATACATGAAAGACTGGATGTACTGCTTCCAAATCAGATAGTAGGTCCAACTCATAGGCAACCTTGCCTACCCTACGAATAATTTGATAAGGCCCAATGTATCTCGGGCTAAGCTTCCCCTTCTTGCCGAATCTCATCACACCCTTCATGGGTAATACCTTCAGGAACACCCAATCACCAATCTGAAACTCTAAGTGTCGACGTCGATTATCTATATATGATTTCTGTCGACTCTAGGCTGCCAATAATCTCTCCTGAATGAGCTTCACCTTATCAACAGCTTGCTGAATCATGTCTGGGCCGATTAACTTAGTCTTGCCTACATCGAACCAACCGATAGGTGACCTACACTTCCTCCCATATAAGGCCTCGTACGGTGCCATCTAGATACTAGAATGGTAGCTATTATTATAAGCAAACTTGATAAGTGGCAAATGATCGTCTCAAACTTACCTCTGAAGTCAATAATACAGGCTCGCAATATATCTTCTAGCGTTTGAATAGACGCTCAACCCGTCCGTCGACCGAGGGTGAAACGCTCGTGCTAAGACTCACCGTATCCCCAATCCCTTCCGGGAATGATCTCCGAAGTTAGCCGTGAACCGAGCTCCTCCGTCCGATATAATAGATGTGGAACCCCATGAAGTCATCTCCCGATGTATAACCTCGCATAGTCTTCACCGAATAAGTAGTCCCGACCGGAAGAAAATGGGCTGAATGTGTCGACCATCCACAATAACCCATATGCAGTCATACTTCCGTTGAGCGCGAGGTAAACCTGTAATGAAGTCCCTATTAATTACTTCCCATTTCCAAGTTGGGATCTCTATCTCCTATAATAACCCGCCCGGCTTCTGATTCTCGACCTTAACCTATTGACAATTCGGGCACTGAGCAACAAACTTCGCTATGTCCCTTTTCATGCCATCCCACCAATATAAACATCTGAGGTCATGATACATCTTCGTTGACCCTGGATGAATAGAATAACAGGCATAGTGTGCCTCTCCCATAACCTGCCGTTGTAGCCCTGCAACCTCGAGTACACACAATACGCCCCCATACCGTAGCACTCCGACAAAAACCTCAAATGGGTCTTCTCCTTTGAAGAGTCGTATCTGCATACCGTGCCGAATGTGGTCTTCGTATGCGGGCGTCTCTTAACCTCTTCTATGATAGAGGACTCAGCAACTTCTCGAACAAAAACTCCACTATCTCCAGAATTAGCCAAACGGACTTCAAGGTTAGCTAGTCGGTAAATCTAACGAACTATCTCCTTCCTTCTGGTTGCACGTCTGTCAAGCTACACATAGATTTACGGCTAAGAGCATCTGCTACAACGTTTGCTTTCCCTGGATGGTATAGAATATCAACATCATAATCCTTTAGTAACTCTAACCACCGTCTCCGTCGTAAATTCAACTCCTTCGTTTAAAGATATAATGGAGACTCTTGATCCGTATAAATATCAACGTGAACACCATATAAATAATGCCTCCATATCTTCAAGGCATGAATTACTGTCGCTAACTCCAGATCATGAGTAGGATAATTCTTTTCGTGCTTTCTGAGCTGTTGGGAGGCATAGGCTATAACCTTGCCATGCTGCATCAATACACAACCTATCCAACACCTGAAGCATCACAATAAATAACATAGCCATCTGGTCCCTCAGGAAGAGTTAGAACTGGAGCCGTAGTCAACTTATCCTTCAGCAACTGGAAGCTTTGCTCACAAGTATCAATCCACTGGAACTTAGTTGCCTTCTGAGTTAGTATTGTTAAAGGCGCTGAAATCGAGGTAAACTTTTCTACGAATCTCTTGTAATATCCTGCCAGTCCCAGAAAACTGCGTACCTCAGTACGTGTCGTAGGTCTAGGCTAAGTTTTTACAGCCTCAATCTTCTGTGTATCTACCCGGATACCGTCAGCTCCAATAATATGCCCCAAGAATGCTACTGAAGTCAACCAGAATTCGCATTTAGAAAATTTGGCATATAACTTCTGGTGCTGGAGCACCCTAAGTACCGTCCTCAAATGGTCTTCATGCTCCTCTTCTGAACGTGAATAGACTAGAATATCATTAATAAATACAATAACGAACATATCTAGGAATGGTTTGAATACTCGGTTCATCAAATCCATAAATATTGCAGCGGAGCATTGGTCGCCCAAAAGACATCACTCTAAATTCATAATGCCCGTATCGGGTCCTGAATGCCGTCTTCAGAATATCTGCCTCCTTTACTCGCACCTGATGATAACCTGACCGCAAGTCTATCTTCGAAAAACACTTAGCACCCTGCAACTGGTCAAATAGATCATCAATCCTGGGGACGGGATACCTATTCTTTATTGTTACTTTATTCAACTGCCTATAATCAATACACATCCGCAGCGTCCCATCTTTCTTTCTCACAAATAGTACCGGTGCTCCCCAAGGTGATGTGCTAGGCCTGATGAAGCCCGTTTCTAACAAGTCTTTCAGTTGCTCCTTTAATTCCTTCATCTCTGCAGGTGCCATTCTATAAGGAGGAATAGATATGGGCTGAGTATCTGGTAATACATCTATAGTAAACTCTATTTCCCATTCAGGAGGAAGACCTGAAAGTTCATCTGGGAATACATCTGGAAATTCATTAACTATCGGGTAGATCGAAGAGTCGTACTTCCGTTTCATATCATGCACACGAACCGATGATAAATATACCCTTTTCTAACCATCTTCCTTGCCTTGAGGTATGAAATAAACTTACCCCTCGCGATGCTATATCTCTCTCCACTTTATAATCGCTCTCCCCGGGAACCGAAATCGAACTATCTTTTCTCTCTAACAAGAAGCCAACCAACCCATACCCATAATAACATCAAACTCGGTCATATCTAACTCTATCGTATACGCTTATGGTATGATGGCTATATATAACCACCGAACAATTTCTATATACTTGCTTTACTTGTGACGTGAATCCCCTACCGATGTAGCTACCTCAAATGGTTCTATCAACTCAGGTTCTATTCCTATCCTACTAGCAACAAAAGGGGATATATATGATAAGGTGGGGCCTAGATCTATCAATGCATATACGTCCCGGGAGAAAATCAATAATATACCTGTAACCACATTCGGTGAAGCCTCCTGATCCTGCCTACTAGCCAAAGCATATATGTGGTTTGAAGGACCGCTAGAACTGGAAGCTCTGCCACGACCCATACCACGGCCTACTGATGTCTGAATACTCTGCCCCATCGGGCGCATAGCTACAGAAGAAGATGAACCGGAACGATCCAAAGAGGGCCGAGCCACACCACCGTACCACCTCCTTAAGACACTCTCTCTTCATATGGCCTTGACGGCCGCAAGAAAAGTAAGCACCGTAGTAAATGACATTCCCCAAAATAGGCCTACCACACCCAACACCGAGGCAATGGTGGCCTCGACCGACTCGAACCGCTGTTCATCTGTGAACCTGAAGCCTTGGAGTTCTGATCGGCTTCTGAATACCCTGTGCGGTCAAATCTCCTACCTGTGAACTGTGGGGGTGCACTCTGTGCTGGCTGGGAAGAATATCTAACATGCTGCTGAGGCTGCCCACCTCGAAACTCACCAGGATAACCAGCCAATCTGGCCCTCTTATGCTGGCCTCTATCGTGATCTCTATCTGGCTGACGTCCTCTGTGTCGATCCTCTACCCCCTGTGCATATGCCTGTACCCGAGCAATATCCATACCTGGCTGAAGAGCCACTGCCATACAACCATCAATCAGATAACGATCCAGTCCCATCACATAACGATGCACTCTATCTGCCATATCAGCTACAATAGTAGGCGCATATCTAGCCAACGAATCAAACTCAAGACTATACTCTCGAACGCTCCCCGCCACTCTGCCTCAAATGTAAGAATCTATCAACTCTAGCTTGCCTCATCTCTGGAGGGCGAAGTGGCCAAGGAAGGCCTCCACAAACTCATCCCATACTGCTGGAGGAGCACCCTCGCCCCTAGATAACTCCCAAGACTCATACCAATTAACAGCTACATCCCGCAACCGATACGAAGCCAACTCAACAGACTCGCCTCAGAAGCCTTGATTATCCTCAATGTACGCTGCATCTGCCGAATAAACTCCCGCGGATCATCCCCTCGGGCTTTGACCCAAAAACTCGGAGGATTACAACTTAAGAAGTTACGAACCCTCAAACCATCGATCTATCATACGGTCAACTCCTAGTCCATGCCTCGCGAGCCCCGCCTTGCCACTAATGCGGTCGACGGTCCCGAACCGCATCTCTCACGGCCCTATCCTCCGCCCCCGGCCGAGGAGCCGGAGGCTCAAGTGCCGGGGCCTCGGAGCCGGCGGTGGTGCGCCCCCCCCGGAGCCGTTGTCGCTCTAAGTTCCCTCTGGGAGGGCGGCGGTGTGGCGCAGCTCGCCGGCCGGAGTATAATCTCGGCATAGATCGGGCACCGGCCCTAGTAACTCTCCGGGTCCGACTAGTATCTCCCGCTACCGATTTGCCCTTCCACGGGCGGCCGTCGCTTTCTTTGGCGGCATAGCCGAAAACACAATAATTTGTTAGAGAGGGATTATCCCGATAACATAGCTCTATCGCACGATCTAGAGTAAGAAGGAAAAGTGACATCCTAAATGTCCCCAGCTTCCTTGTTTATAGATGTGGTGCACAACACACCGATAAACAAGACTCTACTAGACACGGTCTGTAGACACTCCGAGGATGAACTGCTCTGATACCGCTTTTGTAAGGACCCAACCCGATGAGCCATGACTAGTGCCCGAGTTGGACACTCGTATACGAACCTGTTAGATATAATCAGACTGAAACTAAGGACAACATGTAAATTTGTAAAAGCAAGCTATAGACCCATAACGTCATATATCATAATGAACTTGTCTCCGAGGAGTCACGGTAACCAAAACATAACAAAAAACGCAAGCCGACAAGTGCCGCCACTATATATACGGAATATCCAAAACGAACCATATCGATATAGTGATCAAAAATATATATACATCCCACACATGTCTACAAACCTCTAAGAGTATAATAGTGAAGTATGACGGGACGGGGCCCCCGTACCCCGGATATGCATAAGTCTATATCAAAGGATACGTATCAAAATGACTTAGGCTCCGGAACAATGGAGCTCTCCAAACAGCTGAGGCTTCGAAGTCCTAGGCTGGAGGATCACCAAACTGAGTGTCTGCACCTGCGGGCATGAAACGCATATACTGAGTATATAAAGCATGAAATACAATAAAGAAGAAAGGGGGTCAGTACGAGAAATGTACTGAGTATATAAAGCATGAAATACAATAAAGAAGATCATGACTAAATAAAAGATGACATGAGGCATGTATGACAATCAAAGATACCAATGCACCTGTGCCTTATGAGATGAGAGTCATGCATATCTATATAATATACCGTACCTGGCCCATTATGGGACTCGGTGAATGAAGTCATATACATAGATACCGTACCTGGCCCTCTAGTGAAGGTGTCGGTGAAATAATGATATTTATATACTGTACCCGGCCCTCTAGTGTGGGACTCGGTGAGCAATGCAATGAACTGTGCACGAATACATACCCGGCCCGAGACTCGGTGAATGATATATTAACAGCATGCACGAGTAGAATATCATGAGCAACCATATACAAATTAAATCATCATCTGAGACTCAATAGAATAATTAGAATGAACCAAAACTGGAGAATCAAAGACAACTATCATGTCAAGTACTACTGAGAACTAGAATTCATTGGAATTATGTACGTTCATCATCCGCTCGTTTTATGTAATTCATGCCAAAAAGAAGGAAGGGATAGCTTTACATACCTGGGAATCTATTTAATCATCCAATGTCTACTTCTCGTGCTCGTAAGTCTACAGTTAAGATAACATAGGTCACAATCAGACCATTTATATCCTTTACTATCCAATCCAAATATGAATGAAACTTAACGAAATTCGGGTAGCATTTCCCCTATAATTCTTACGCCAATCCATTTTCAAAACAGCCCACAGCATACACAACATTATCAACAACAACGATATACTCCAATTAATTTCCAGCCACAACACAACTTAGAATAGTACCAAACAGTCGATATAACAACAACGTCAAAATATGGTTTCCCGCTATTAATTCCATATTTCTCATCCCACCGTTTAACTATGACCCGAAAGAACGTAAATATATCAAGAATAGGAGAATTCTTACCTCGATAAGTGGAGAAAAACCTTAATTTTACTCTAACATTTATGAAATTCTTGTTGAAATGAGAATTGGCCGAAAGTTTGCCAAATGTATTAAAAACAATAAGTAACTTCTTCTAACACATTTATTTATTAAAACACAAGAGCTCTACCGCAACGTTTTTTTTTCTTCACTCCTTCAATGAAGAAATGTTGCTTTTCCAAAGTAACTGAAATTAAAGGTTGTTGAGATATTAGATTCCTTTCAAATGAATTTTGTTCTAAGTATAAAGGAGCTGCTTGCCTTATCTTGGTCCTATTGAATTGCTAGTGTGACACGTAGGTCCCTCTACTTCCAATAGCATACCACATGGATTAATTTTAAGTCTTACATGCAACACCAAAGAAAATGATACACGTAATTCACCAAACATTAACCTTATTTCTAATATCTATTATGTGACCATTCCATTATGGTCCTACATCTGAATGATGTCACCCAAAAATTACCCATATACTTATTCAACTAATTCCCTTGCTCTCAATTACGTTCCATCAGTTAATTAACTACCCACATAATTAATTTTTTGATTCCAATATAATCATATTTAGCACACTTTATGTACTCACTCTCATAATCATGTGGTATAACTAGTCCATAGCCTCTTTATACAAACACCAACTATTCCTAGTCCTCGTCGTCACACTTTTCTGTCTTAAATTATTTCGGGACTTTATCCTTTTATTCACCAATCTCTTTATTTGCATACTTGAATAGACCAAATTCTCCGGTGCGAGCGGTTCGAACCATGGCCCGAAGGTACGAGTATAATATTGATAGGACTTATACTATTCAGTTGCTTAACCTCTCACCTTCTGACACTTACTTATCACTTCATAAGCATTACATAAATACTTATAACCTCAAAATAATCTTGTCCTCTGAGCTTATGTCGGTTAACTTACGACTAATCCAACGTACAGAAGTATAGGATGTAACAATCCTCGCATAAATTTACTCTTCCTCAGGCCCATACTAAGCTGTCTACGACCTTGGTAGCGCGAAATTTTGCGGGGTGTCACACCAATGACCACCAAAGTAAATTACACACGCTCTCAACATGTTATCGAGCACCTGAATGGTCCGCTTGGACTGGCCATCAGTCTGGGGATGGAAAGGACGTACTAAAGTCCAATCGGGTACCCAGCTCCTTATGAAATGCTCTCCAGAATCGGGAAGTGAAAATAGTACCCCGATCAAATACAGTAGAAATAGGGACCCATGTAATCTCACAATATCTCGAATATATATCTTCGCTAACTTCTCCACGATGGAAACCTGAACTGGAACAAAGTGAGTGGACTTAGTCAATCGATCCACCATCACCCAAATAGAATCAAACTTGCGAAAGGTCTTTGGAAGACCCGTGACAAAATCTATGGTAATCCTCTCCCACTTCCACTCGGGAATGGGCATCCTCTGAAACACCCCACCGGGTTGCTGGTGCTCATACTTTAACTATTGATGATTCCACACTTAGCCACAAAATCAACTATATCCCTCTTCATACGGCGCCACCAATAGTGCTGCCTGAAGTCACGGTACATCTTAGTTGCTCCCGGATGAATGGAATAGCGAGAGCTATGGGCCTCAGATAAGATCAACTGAATCAGATCACCAACACGAAGAACACATATGCGTCTTTTAATCTTCAAAATGCCCTTAGAATCAATCACGGCCTCCTTGGCCTCCCCTCTCGACACCCTATCTCGGATCTTGCTCAACTGAGAATCCTCAAATTGGTGAGCCTTGATCCAATCCAATAACGATGATCTCGCCTCTATATAAGCCAAAATCTTGCCCGGGGCTGAAATGTCAAGACGGACAAAACTGTTGGCTAGAGTCTGAACCTCCATGGCCAATGGACGCTCGGTAACAATCAATCGAGCTAAACTCCCTATACTCACCGCCTTGCGACTCAAGGCATCTACTACCACATTGGCTTTACCAGGATGATACAAAATAGAGATGTCATAGTCCTTCAGGAGCTCCATCCATCGGCGCTGCCTGGAATTAAGATCTCTCTGGGTAAACACATGCTAAAGGCTACGGTGATCGGTAAAAACCTCACAATGGACACCGTACAAGTAATGCCTCCAAAGCTTCAAAGCGAAGACTATGGCTAGCAACTCCAAATCATTGGTAGGATAAAGCTTCTCGTGAACTTTTAACTGGCGGGCAGCATAGGCTATCACTCTACCCTCCTGCATCAATACAGCACCCAAACCCATACGGGAAGCATCATAGTAGATCGTAAAATCCTTAACCTCTACAGGCAAGGCTAGGATCGGGGCTGTAGTCAAAAGATGCTTGAGCTTTTGGAAGCTCTTCTCACAATCATCCGTCCACTGGAAAGGAGCATCCTTTTGAGTCAATCTGGTCAAGGATGAAGCAATGGCAGTAAAGCCCTTCATAAAGCGACGGTAGTAACTGGCTAAACCCACAAAACTATGAATCTCAATAATAGTAATGGGCCTCGCCCAACCGCTCACAGCCTCAATCTTCTGTGGGTCAACCGTAATCCCCTCCTTAGACACCACATGACCCAAGAATGCCACAGACTCCAACCAAAACTCACACATAGAAAATTTGGCAAACGAATTATGTTTCTTCAACAACCAAAGAACGGTGAAAGATGACTCTCATGCGCCTCTCTACTCTTGGAATACACCAAGATGTCATCAATAAACAAAATTACAAAAAAAGACAAGGAACAGCCTAAATATGCCATTCATCAAGGTCATAAATGCAGCTGGGCATTGGTAAGCCTGAAAGACATCGCTAGAAACTTATAGTGGTCATATCTCGTCCGAAATGTTATTTTCGGAATATCCTTCGCCCTAATCTTCAATTGGTGATAGCCGAAACTCAAATCAATCTTAGAAAACACCGAAGCACCATGAAGCTAGTTAAATAGATCATCAATACGAGGCATAGGGCAATTGTTCCGGATAGTGACCTTGTTCAACTGGCGGTAATCAATACACATCCTTATGGTCCCATCTTTCTTCTTCACTTATAACACTGGAGCACCCCAAGGGGAGACGCTCGTTCTAATAAACCCCTTGCTTAACAAATCCTGCAATTGTTCCTTAAGCTCCCTCAACTCGGCAGGTGCCATCCGATACAGTGGGATAAAAATGGGGCGAGTTCCCAGGTCCACATCCATACAGAAATCAATGTCGCGCTCCGGTGGCATACCCGGCAGATCCGACGAAAATACCTCCGCGAACTCGCTCACAATAGGGATAGACTCAAGGGGTGGAGATGCAACTATCGTATCGCGAACCTGCGCCAAATACGCTAAACACCCCTTCCTTACTAATTTTTTCGCCCGAAGGAAGGAAATGATCTTCTTTAGAGCGGGACTAGGAGTACCTTTCCACTCAAGCCTAGGAATGCCCGGTATGGCTAAAGTGATTGTCTTGGCATGACAGTCCAAGATCGCATGGTAAGGAGAAAGTCAGGATAAACCTAATATAATATCAAAGTCCACCATATCAAGAATCATCAAATCTACCCAAGTGCTGTACCCCATAAAAGTAACTAAACAAGACCAGTAGACTCGATTAACAACCACAGCATCTCCGGCCAGAGTAGACACATGAATAGGTATATTTATGCTATCACAGGGTAAATCCCAACCAATGGCATAAAATGCAGATTCATATGAATAAGTGGATCCAGTATCAAATTACACAGATGCTGCTCTATGACGGACATAAATGGTACCTGAGATCACATCATCTGAGGCGTCTGCCTCCGGCCTACCATGAAATGAGTAACAATGGGCTCCACCACGCCCAGTCAGGGATCCCCCTCTTGCACTCTGAGTACCACCTCTAGCTGACTAGGATCCACCTCTAGAATCATGTGAAGTACCGCGGCTTGACTGAGCACCGCCTCTATGAGAAGTCCATCCTCGATCACCGAATGATATAGGAGTCATCGGCGGCAGATAATCCCGCCTAGGTCAGGGACATCTCCTGGCAACATGCCCAATCTCTATACAAGAGAAACAAATAAGAGGGGTTGAATGCTGAAAAATGGAAGCTGAAGACCCGAATGAAGCAGCCCTCTTCACTGGCCTGGAAAACGAACACTCGGGAGCTCTCTGCCTAGGCAGCTCACTAGAGGGAGCCGGTAATGTTGAATGCACGGGACGATCGGAATAGGGATGCGGTGGCCTCAAAAATTGACCAGCGCCCCTCATACCAAAACCCCCAAAACTGCCAGTCTGACGTGACCTCTTGTCACCACCACTAAAAGCACGAGCCTTGGCGCCCTCAACCATAGAAGCATGCTCGATAATGGACTGGAAGGAATCCCTCATAAACTCTATCTGAAGACAAGGAATCTGTAGAGAGCCCACTAGTCCGCCAAAAAAGTGCCTGATCCTATCAGCCTCGGTAGGAATCAACGGAGTAGCGTATGGGGCCAAATGGAGAAAACAGATCACATAAGACTCTAAGGACATGCCCCTCTGCTGAAGGTGTAAAAACTGCTCCTTACGAGCCTCTCTCAAAGACCGTGGCAAATACTTCTCAAGGAAGGCCCGGTAGAACTGAATCCAAGTCAAAGGAGGAGAACCCTCAGGTTTGCATGCCACGAATTACCTCCACCACGTCTTCGCGTCGCCGCGAAACTGGTAGGATGCATAATCAATGTCGTGGGTCTCCACTAGCCCCATACGGTACAGTAACTCATGCATATCAAGAATAAACTCATAGGCATCCTCAGACGAAGTACCAGAGAACCTCGGTGGCTCCAACTTCCTGAATCTCCCTACCAGGTCCTGATCCGCAGCAGTCATAACGGCGCCATCCATGGGCCTAATATCCTCACCAGGGGCGGGTATAGCATCAATGTGAGGAGCCATAGGCCTAACGGCGGGATGTCTTTGCCAGTGTATGCCCTCGCAGGAGTACGCGCACCTCCCCTAGTGCGCGAACCCTGCGGGAGTAGTAACATCGGCGGCCGCCTACCGGGCATCAAGGTGAAGTAGAATCCAGGCCATAGTGTCATGCATGACCTGGCCGGAAGTAAGCTCAGGCTGTGTTTGTGCTGGGGCTAGTCCACCCGCTGCTGCCTGGTCTCTACCGGGCTGATACTCGGTCTAGGGAGATGGAGAACTCTCTCGTCGGCCCCCTACGGGAGCTGCGCGGGCTAGGGCGACCCGCGGCCTCTCGCTGCGCGTCATCGGCGGCAGCACACACTTTGGGTGCCAGCCGTAGCTACGGGCTCTGGCACCTGACCTCATGCCATCGTAGCTTGAGTCCTCACCATCTGTGAGAGAAGAGATAAGTGTCAGATACCAATTTGAATAAAGTAGCACGACGAGAAGAAAGAAGGTGAGATTTCTCGACGAGAAGAAAGAAGGTGAGATTTCCTAAATATCCTATAGCCTCCCGCAGATAAGTACGGAGCTCATCGCACCGATCCATAAGACTCTACTAGACACACTCTTGTATTAAACATCAGGTAACCTAGGGCTTTGATACCAACTTATCACAACCCATTTTCACTGATTCGTATGGGCACTACATTTTCCACCTCTGGAGGCGAACCCTTAACTCAACATTCTCAAATAATAAAAAATAGCGGAAGAAAGTAAAATAACTTAAGTCTCACAAATATAATATAATATAATATCAACAAGTGCGGAAGTAATTGAAATCCACCCCAGTATCTGGTTTGGTCATACAAGAGCATCTAAATCCAAATACTATAAGTCTGAATAATAATACATAAGTAGTCTCAAATCATTTCTCAGAATGGAAAGAAAGACATAAGTAATAGGAGAGTATTCAAGGTCAGCAGACGCCATGCTCACCCTGGAAAACTCAAGTGGAAGCTGAAGAGTCAATCAGCCATGGGTCGGAGAAGTAGATCCGACCTGGTACTATGCATTCATAAAAGAATGCAGCAGGTGCAGGTCAGTACAATCAACAGTACTGGTAGGCATAATCGGCCGACTAAGTATAGTTAACACAATTAAGAAGATAAAGCAGTTAAACAAAGAATCTAGCAAGTATAAGATAATATAATCACAACCAGATATCCATCATCACCTACCTAAGCATTTAATCCAAATCTGTCATGTCCGAACGTATTCAATCCAATCCAATCATCATAATAGAATCATCGCGATCTGTCATCATAACAGAAACATCACAATCCAATCATCACAACATCTCAATCAAGTCATAATGCAATGCAGTGCAATAATGGTATGAATGTGCTGACATGCCATGCAAATGAGGTGTAAACATGTATTCCGGACGAAAATATCGGCGTCACGGTAGCACAACCCAGTGTGACTCGCAAAGTCTAAGTGCCACCCGTCCCAAATCTTTGTCCAACAGACAGACGGGACCCTGGCTAATTACTCACCGGGGGAGTCTCATCGGCACTACCCTGGGGGACTCGCAGAGTCCATGCACTAACAACGATTTCGGAATAAAATCAGAATCGGCCATGCAACAACGATGCCGGAATAGATCATTGAACATCGGCCGTCTCATAGTCACTCAAGTAAAAGAGTCTGTCAAATATCAGTTTCACACAATCAACGATTCCGGAATTGAACCTCGGACATCGGCCTTCTCACAATCACTCAAGTAAAAGAGGTTATCAAATATCAGTTTCATATAATCAACGATTCAGAAATGGATCTTCGAACATCGGCCTTTTCACAATCACTCAAGTAAAAGAGTTTATCAAATATCAGTTTCGCTCAATCAACGATATCGAATCATCACCGTGTATCGGCCATGCATGAATATGAGAGAATGCGTGCAATGCATATGTCAATCATCAACAATCAGGTTCCATATCACGAGTACCACAATGAGGTAAGCTAACCACGTATCACATCATAATACCAACAGTGGGTATGCCAACATATATCAAGTCAAGTACCAACAGTGGGTACGCCAACTTGTATCAATAACTCAAGTACCAACAGTGGGTACACCAACATATATCGAGTGCAAATACCAATCACAGATATGTCAATTCTATCCAAATACAACTTGATAAGATAGAAGTCAATAATTACCAACTACACATGGCATCAAGCCAACACAATTGAACAATCGAGCACACATAACGGGGTGGCTAGTCCCAACACACATTAGGGCCTAACGTAAGGCAATATCCATCCCAACTTCATACCCGAAGGTTCACATGATGTCTCCGACATTATAATCTAAATATGTGATTCACCATACGAAGTCTCACTAAAGTTAAACCATAACCTACCTGGACTGCCGAACCGCAACACCAACAAGTCACTCTTTTGCTTTGCCCTTCCTCTGAAGCACAGAGCCAAAGTACTCTAAGCATAATCAAATTCTATATTAGAGATCATGAAGAATGATACTAAGATTGCAATGATATCAACCAGGTCCATTTTAACCTTAGAAATTGCGAAAACGGGCCCATAAGGGCAAAACAGGAACTTCGCAGGCAAAATACAAAATTAAATAATAGGGAATCATAACCCAACCACTAATTATTGATTTAACTCAAGAATTGATCTAAATCTGATTTCAAGTAAAATCCCCCAAATTGGGTATAAACCCTAATTCTCCACATCCGAAATTCAACGTTAAAAGTTGAAGATATGAGGTTACTAAGCTTAGATTCATCAAATTTTAACATCAGCATCACCAATTTATCATATGTGACCCTAAGGAAAAGTCTCCCAAAACCCTCCTTCAAATTCCATCTCTAAGGGATTGTAAAAGGGAAGGGGAAGATCTAAGATGATTGAAATTAAGGAAGAGCAAAGGATTAGGCAAAGTTTACCTCCAAGAATTTCTTCAATTTATCTCCAAGAACAGTTTATCTAAGCTCCAATATCGAATATGAAATAATGAGGATCTAAGACACATTTAATGAAATATAACTGCCCGTCACCGCCACAGCGGTTGCCGCTACGGCGGATGGGATACCGCCTAGCGATATAGCCTATATCACATATGACTACCCCAGTGGTCATCACACCGCTACAACTGTGCCGCTGGGGTGGGTCTGGTGCCGCCATTGCGGGCACCAGACACCAGAATTCCCATAATTTTCTATGTCTTCAATCGAATTTTCTGGTTATTCTCGAGGCCATCTGCTCACAAATCGAACACACAAACCTGCACAAAATTACGCTATAAACGTGCTCGTGGTCTCAAAATTTTCAATGGAGGCCTCATTGACCGAGTCAATCCCCGATGCCTTAATTCAAATTTTCCATCCTAAGTTCGAAAATGCATCCGAATGCATTGGGAATCGAACCAAATACGCATACAGGTTCTAAACAACCATCTGGATCTATCAAAATCGATGAAATTCCGGAAAAGGTCCATTTTCCCATAAGTCAACTTTGGGTCAACTATTTTTCAATTTAAGCCTATATTTTCACCAAATTTGCCCGAATTCGGTCTAGGCACCCTGGGAAGCATATCAGCGGTCCTCTCAGTTTAAAAGTGAGCTAATCAATATTCAGGAATGGGCGAAAATGCCAAAAAAACTATAACGACCAAACGGGTCGTTACATGAGCGTGAGCATGATAGGGGTTATAGTAAGGGGACGATATCCTCGGGTCCGGCTAGTGAGTTTAGAAGAGGGCCGAGGCAGTAGTATTTTGGGCACTCAGGCCATTCAGCAACTAGTACACCTCCATGATTTACAGGCTAGAGATTTGATAGACCTTCCAAATCGAGTCAGAGTTTTAGAGCTTCGGGTTCTTAGTATAGGGGTGATTCAAGACAGACGAGACCATCCTTACCACGATGTGCTCAGTACAAAAATCTACATTGGGGACAGTGCCGATTAGGTTCGGGTGTTTGTTATGCTTGCGGCCAGTCAGGCCATATTATGCGTGAGTGTCCATTCCAAAGTAGTAGAGGTACGGTTCAGCGTACAGGATTAGCAGTTGGCTCTTCATCATCTATACGCCCTCCAGGGCAAGGCTCACAGACACCAGCTACTCGTGGTAGAGGTAGAGGAGTGCCCAGTTCTAGTGGTCCTCAGCACCGTATTTATGCTCTGGCAGGGCGATAGGATCTTGAGTCTTCCCCCGATGTTATCACAGGCATGTTATCGGTATCTTCTCATGATGTGTATGCATTGATTGATTCAGGCTCTACATTGTCATATATTACTCCTTATATTGCCGATCGTATTGGGGTGAAACCTGAGCCAATTAAGCCTTTTGAAGTGTCTACACCCATCGGTGACCCAGTGATAGCTAGTCCGATATATAGAAATTGCGTGGTTGTGATTTGTGATCGTCATACTATGGCTGATCTAAATGAGTTGAAAATGGTAGATTTTGATGTCATAATGGGTATGGATTGGTTGGCTTCTTGCTATGCCAATGTTGATTGTAGAACAAAAATGGTTCGTTTCCAATTTCCGGGAGAACCAGTATTAGAGTGGAAGGGTAATATGACATCTCCAAGAGGTAGGTTTATTTCCTATCTCAAGGCAAGGAAGATGATTGATAAAAGTTATATTTATCATTTAGTCCGGGTTCAAGATATAGAAGCAAAATCACTGACTCTTCAGTCTGTTCCAGTAGTGAATGAGTTTCCGGATGTATTCATGGATGAGCTTTCAAGCCTTCCACCAGAGCGAGAGATTGATTTTTCTATTGATGTGCTACCGGATACTAAACCCATATCTATTCCTCCTTATAGAATGGCTCCTGCATAATTGAAAGAGTTGAAGGAGCAATTGAAGGATTTGCTTGATAAAGGTTTTATTAGGCCTTGTTCGTCGTCGTGGGGAGCGCCTGTATTGTTTGTAAGAAATAAAGATGTCTCCTTGCGAATCTGTATTGATTATAGGCAGCTGAATAAGGTGACGATATAGAATAAATATGCGCTCCCAAGAATTGATGATTTACTTGACCAGTGCCAAATGGTTCTCAAAAATAGATTTGAGATCGGGATACCATCAGGTGAGAGTTAGGGAGAAATATATTCCTAAGACGGCCTTCAGAACCCGATATGGTCACTTTGAATTTAGGGTAATGTCATTTGGGTTGACTAATGCACCGACAGTGTTCATGGATTTGTAAATAATATGTTCAGGCATTTCCTAGACTTGTTTGTGATTGTGTTAATCGATGATATCTTGGTATACTCAGGATTCGAGGCAGAGCATGCAGATCATTTGCGTACTGTCCTTAGAGTTCTCCAGGCTCGGGAGCTATATAATTTTTTTAAAAAAATATGAGTTTTGGTTAAATTCTGTGACTTTTCTGGGACATATTATTTCAGCTGATGGCATTCGGGTGGATAGCCAGAAGATTGAAGAAGTAAAGACTTGGCTGAGACCTACTACACCTATGGAGGTTCTTCGTTTTCTAGCCTTGGCAGGTTATTACAGAAGATTTGTAGAAGAATTTTCTTCTATTTTTGCTCCATTGACAAAATTAACTCAGAAATCAACTAAATTTGAATGGACAGATGCTTATGAGCGCAGTTTTCAGAAACTAAAGGATAGGCTGACTTCGGCCCCGATTCTGACACTTCCAGAAGGACCGGAGGGCTATGTGGTGTATTGTGATACTTCAGGCATGGGGTTAGGCTGTGTGTTGATGTAGTATGATAAAGTTATTGCTTACACTTCAAGGCAGTTGCGAAAACATGAGAAAAACTATCCAACCCATGATCTAGAGTTAGGTGTTGAGATTCATGCATTGAAAATGTGGAGACATTATTTGTATGGTGTTCATGTTGATATTTATACAGATCATAAAAGTCTTTAGTATATTTTCAAGCAGAAAGAGTTGAACTTCCAGCAAAGGCGATGGTTGGAGCTGTTGAAAGATTATGATGTTAGCATTCTGTATCATCCAGGGAAAGCGAACATTGTAGCTGATGCTCTCAGCCGTAGATCTATGCGAAGCTTATGTGATGTGAGCCAGAGAAGGGCGAGTTAGGTCGTGAGCTCTAGTAGTTAGCTAGCCTAGGAGTTCAGGTAATGGACTCGGGCAATATGAGAGTTACCATTCAGAATTCAGTTGTTTCGTCACTAGTAGTTGAGGTGAAAGAACGCCAGTATGAGGATCCCATATTAGTTCATTACGGAAATACACTTCCTCAGAAGAATAATTCATCCTTTGAGATTTCTGTAGATGGAGTTCTTAGCTATCGAGGTAGATTGCGTGTTCTGAATGTTGCAGCATTACGCCATCAGATTTTGGAGGCAGCCCATTGTTCCCGTTATTTTATTCATCCGGGAGCGTCAAAAATGTATCATGATGTTAAATCCATATATTAGTGGAACAGAATGAAGAAAGACATAGCGGGATTCATAGCTCAATGTCCTA
Organism: Lycium ferocissimum; assembly: GCF_029784015.1. NCBI lineage: Eukaryota > Viridiplantae > Streptophyta > Magnoliopsida > Solanales > Solanaceae > Lycium > Lycium ferocissimum. The sequence continues at coordinate 86,975 of NW_026726292.1, read as the reverse complement.
ATGGTCAGCAGGTAAGGATTGAGCATCAGAAGCCTGGTGAATTGTTGCAAGCTATGGAAATTCTGACTTGGAAATGGGAAGTGATTAATATGGATTTCATCACAGGTTTACCTCGTTCTCCGCGTAAGTATGATTTCATATGGGTAATTTTGGATAGACTTACGAAGTCAGCTCATTTCCTACCAGTCAGAACTACCTAGCTGATGATTATGCAAAGCTTTATATCAGAGAAATAGTACGGCTCTATTGCGTTCCAGTATCTATTATTTCTGATAAAGGGGCACAGTTTACAACTAATTTCTGAAAGTCTTTCCAAGAAGGTTTGGGAACTGAGGTGAGTCTTAGTACAACATTTCATCCACAAACTGATGGACAAGTTGAGCGCACCATTCAAACTCTTGAGGATATGTTACGGGCATGTGTGTTAGATTTTGGAGGTAGTTGGGATGATCACTTACCGCTTATAGAGTTCGCATATAACAATAGTTATCACTCCAGCATCTAAATGGCCCCGTATGAGGCTTTATATGGGCGCAAGTGCAGATCACCAATTGGGTGGTTCTAAGTGGGAGAAACTAAGCTAATAGGGCCAGACTTGATCCAGCAAGCCATGGAAAAGGTCAAGCTTATTCAAGATCGATTATTAATATCTCAAAGTCGACAGAAATCTTATGCCAATAATCTCTGACGACACTTAAAGTTCCAAGTGAATGACTGGGTATTCTTGAAGGTGTCGCTGATGAAGGGCGTCATGAGGTTTGGTAAAAAGGGCAAGCGTAGCCCTCGGTATATTGGTCCTTATAAGATTGTACGCAAGGTAGGCTAGGTGGCTTATCAATTAGATCTACCTACAGATTTGGAGTCAGTTCATCCGATTTTTTATGTATCGATGCTTCGTAAATGTATTGGAGATCCTTCCAGAATTGTACCTGTAGATAATGTCCAGGTCACCGAGCAACTATCCTAAGAAGAAGTTGCCATTTCTATTCTAGATAGTCAAGTTCGGAGGCTCAGAACCAAAGATGTAGCTTCAGTTTACGTTTTATGGAGAAAAAATAATAGGGAAGAAATGACTTGGGAAGCTGAGGAAGATATGAAGTTCAAGTATCCACATTTGTTTCCACTCCCAGATGAGATTCAAACAGAGGCACAATTGTCTCCAAGTATGAAATGCTTTCTTTTGATGATTTCTTGGTCGTGTGTGGCCATTATTGTTGTTGTTGTTGTAGCCCTGTGAGGCGATATATATATTTTGGGTTCTTTGTGTGACAGGATGGTAGTGACATATTACAGGAGAAACTTTGGCAAAATTTTTTTAGAATCCCTAAGAGCCTAACATTCGAGGACGAATGTTCCTGGGGGGGGGGGGGGCGGAATGTCACATCTTGGAAATTTTATGTCGTTCGCATTTTGAGTAGACTAATGAAAGAAAAAAGTGGATATGAAGCCCTTATAAGGTTAAGTATGTTATCTAATAATTCCAAGTATATGCCTTAAGGTTTCTGAGTCATATGTAGCGACGGAAGTAAGTTTGTTGAAGGAATTGAAAATTTGAATTACGTTTGGGAAGGTTTCATATTACTTGAGTTATACATTGTTTAGTAATGCCTTGAGAGGGGAGATATAGGGCTCCTTTTATGGTTAATGAAGTTTTACACATGTGCCAAGAAGGTTCCATAAGGATTCGAGGTCAAACGAATCGAAAAGAACGCATATTCTCGAAATCAGAGAAATTGGGGCAGTATGCGGCCGCATACTTAGTATGCTGGGCTTCATACTGGCTGAAAACTCCCCATTTTGGGTGATCGTTCTGCCCAACACTACCCCCATGTTGTGGAGGGAGTATGCGGCCACATACTCACCGCAACACGTAGCGGTGGGGCAAATTTGTCACCTTTTTAAACCCCAAAGGACACCATTCTTCACATTAACTTTCCATACTTATTTCCCCACATTAAAAGAAGGTTCTTGAAAGTTATTGAAGGTTCCCCAATGTTCTAAACATTTCCATATCATCAAGAGAGAAGATTAACATCAAAACCCCAAAGCCAATCCATGGAAGGTGATGGTTCTTGCTTCTCTTCAAAGTTGCGATGAACTTGGTCTTGAAAGGAGTTGAGGAAGGAGAATTTCCTCTAAAATAAGGCATGTTATTCCTATTATTTACATTATGGAGTTGATGTAATGTTTTAGTAATCCTTGGAAAGGAAAAGAATTAAAGTGGAGAAGTTATAAAGTGTTGAAGTGAAGAAGATGACTATGAGATGACCTTGAAAAAGGGATTTTGGATACATTTGAGATTGAATTGAATGTAACTTCTTGAATATGGCATTGTGAATGTTAGCATTGTTGTTAGGAAGCTGATTTGTAATTTGGTGGAAGTTGATAAAATAGGAGAAATGCTGCCCAAATTTCGTTAGTTCGTTAATCGCACTAGTTAAACTTAGAAGTGTTTTCAAGACTTAGCCTTAGTGTGAATCCTATTGAATGTAGATTTTGCGTACTTTGGAGGAGAACTTTAAATAGTTAAGAAGACGTAAAGGTATCTAAGGATAACCCTTTCTTTCTAAAGGCATGATTTCCTTATTGTGAACCCATCTATGATATCTATAATGTCCTATTCCTGGAAATGCTAGTAGTTCATGACTTTCAAGATTCTTAAGGTATTATGGATAAAAGCTCTCCATAGTGATGATGATAATGATGATGATGATGATGGTGATTCCACAATAGGAATCGGAGGTTCACCGACTTTATGTCACCCCGATAGAGTTGTAATGTTTCCTTTGTGATACTTATATATGTCAGATATGCATGTAGCTATTTTATGACACTGAGATTATATTGTCCGGTGCGATATCTATTGTGCGCACATCACTGCAGTTGGGTACGGACCACGCCGAGCCTTTTTATGGCCAGGTATGGGTGACGTCGAACCTATATGGTTGGGTATGGTATCATTACATGCATATGTATGGAATGTTTTGTTTTGAGCAAGGTTGAGTAAGCGTGATGAACGTCTTCAGAGGTATTATGAGGTATAAATGATTCATTTATCTTATGTTATTCTTCATGCTATTATTATGTTACTATTCATACCTTACACACTCAGTATATTATTTGTAATGATGTCCTATTTCTTGTGGATGCTATGTTCATGCCCGCAGGTAGGTAGGGAGACAGAGCAGACCTTTAGGCTGCTTCATCAGTGATTGCATAGAGGTGCTCCATTTGATCCGGAGATGCAATTGTTGGTATTATTCTTTTTGTGTACCTATATCGGCATAGCGGGATCCTCTCCCGTCTTTATGATTTTATGTACTCTTCGTAGAGGCTCGTAGACAGATGTGTATAGCTAGATATTCCTTGGTTGTGTTGGTTCATATTTTGTATATCATTTTGATAGCCTTGTCAGCTTGTGTACATATACGGGCATAGTTGATAATGTTTATATAAAATGGTGCCTTAGCTATGTGGCTCACCTAGATATGATTATGAAAGTATGATGAGAGGTGCTTGGTAGGTTAGCCCCGGGTGCCCGTTATTGCCCTCCGGTTGGGTCGTTATGCTGCGGAGCTGCCCCAACCAGGTGTAGGGCTCATGTGGTATAACAACGGCGAGAGAGATCTCCATCTCTTGAGCTTTAGTATCAGTCAGATTGAGGCCAGGACACAGAGGGTGGTGTGGTCCCAACACGAACACAGCCCAAGGTTACTTCTGATCAGCCTATGCATGATACTATGGCCAAAGTATTATTTCATCTAAATGCCCAGCAGGATGCCGCTGGTGTTACTACTCCTAGTGGAGGTTCACGGACCATAGTTGGGCCGCAGACCCCTGAGCAGGGACCTAATCGGGTAGCACACCCCGCTGCAGCTATGACTCCTTGTATTGATGCGATACCTGCTCCTGTTATGACCGTGTCGGATCAGGATCTTGTTGGGAGGTTCAGGAAGTTAGAGCCACCGAGATTTTTGGGTACTTCTTCTATGGACTCTTATGAGTTCATTTTAGATATGAATGATTTACTACATCGGATGGGGATTGTGGAGACCCATGGGGTTGACTATGTGTCCTTCCAGTTTCGCGGTGACGTGAAGACTTGGTGGAGGTATTTCGTGGCTTGCAGACTTGAGTGTTCCACTCCCCTGACTTGGACTCTGTTCTATCGGGCCTTCCTTGACAAGTATGTGCCCCGGTCTTTAAGAGAGGCGCGTAGGGAGGAGTTTCTACATCTTGAGCTGAGGGGTATGTCTTTAGAGACCTATGTGACCCGCTTTCTATATCTGGCCCATTATTCCACTCCTTTGATCCCTACTAAGGCTGACAGGATCAGGCGTCTTGTTTGTGCGCTAGTTGGCTCTCTACAGATTCTGTCTTCAGATTGAGTCCATGGGGGCTTCCTTCCAGTCCATCATCGAGCATGCTTCTATGGTTGAGGGTGCTAAGGCCCGTGCATTTGGTAGTGGTGACAAGAGACCGAGTCAGACTGGGAGTTATAGTAGTTCTGGTTCAAAGGGCGCCGGTCAGTTTTCTAGGCCGCATCAGCCATATTCCGACCGTCCTGTACATTCAGCTTTACAGGTTTCCCCTAGTGAGCCACCCAGGCAGATAGATCCTGAGAGTTTGTTTTCTTGACCAGTAGACAGGGTTGTTTCTTCCGGATCTTCAGTTTCAGTTTATCAGCCTTCGTCCCCTCTGAATTTTTTTTTATGGAGAGGTTGGTCATATTTCTAGGAGGTTCTCCCAACCCAGACCGGATTATCAACCACAGAGCACTCCGACATCATTTGGTGGTCGAGGTGGTGCTTCTCAGATGGGGGGTACTCAGTCAGGCCGCGGTGGTTCTCAGGGTTCCAAAAATGGATCCCAGGTAGCTAGAGGTGGGTCCCAGAGTGTGAGAGAGGAGTCTCAGACTGGACATGGTGGGGCCCGTTGTTACTCATTTTCGAGTAGGCCCAAGGCAGAGACCTCAGATGCTGTGATTTGAGGTACCATTTATGTCCGTCATAGAGCAGCATCTGTGTTATTTGATCATAGATCAACCTATTTGTATGTATCTGCATATCATGTCGTTGGTTGGGATTTGCCTTGTGATAGCATAGATATACATGTTCATGTGTCTATTTCAATTGGAGATTCTGTGATTGCCGATCGGGTTTACCTGTCTTGTTTTGTTACTTTTATGGGGTATGACACTTGGGTAGATTTAATGATTCTCGATATGGTGGACTTTGATATTATATTGGAGATGTCCTGGCTTTCTCCTTATCACGCGATCTTGGAATGTCATGCCAAGAAAATCACCTTAGTCATCCCGGGCATTCCTCGGCTTGAGTGGAGGGGTACTTCTAGTCCTACTCCGAAGAAGTTCATTTCCTTCCTTCGGGTGAAGAAATTAGTTAATAAGGGGTGTCTAGCCTATTTGGCGCATGTTTGTAACACGACTGTTGCATCTCGACCCCTTAAGTCCATCGCTATTGTGTGCGAGTTTGCGGAGGTATTCCTGTCGGATCTGCCGGGTATGCCACCCAATCGCGATATTGATTTCTGTAATGATTTGGATCCGGGCACTCGCCTTATTTCTATTTCGCCATATCGGATGGCACATGTCGAGTTAAGAGAGCTTAAGGAGCAGTTACAGGATTTATTGAGCAAGAGGTTCATTAGACCGAGCGTCTCCCCTTAGGGCGCTCCTGTGTTATTTGTGAAGAAGAAAGATGGGGCCATGAGAATGTGCTTTGATTATCGCTAGCTGAATAAGGTTACCATTCGGAACAAGTGTCCTATGCCTCGTATTGATGATCTGTTTGATCAACTTCAGGGTGCTTCAATATTTTTGAAGATTGATTTTCATTTATGCTACCACCAGTTGAGGATATTCTAAACACAGCATTTCGGACGATATATGGCCACTAGTAGTTTTTAGTGATGTCTTTTGGGCTTACCAATGCCCCGACTGCATTTATGACTTGGATGAATGGAATCTTTAGGCCATTCCTTGATTCTTTCGTGATTGTGTTTATTAATGATATCTTGGGGTATTCCAAGAGCAGAGAGAAGCATGAGATCCATCTTCGTTCTGTTCTTGGGTTGTTAAAGAAGCATAGCTTGTTGGCTAAATTTTCTAAGTGTGAGTTCTGATTGGAGTCTCTAGCCTTCTTGGGCTATGTTGTGTCTAAGGATGGGATTATGGTTGACCCACAGAAGATTGAGGCTATGAGGGGTTGGGCGAGGCCCACTACTGTTACTGAGCATAATTTTATGGGTTTGGCTAGCTATTACCATCACTTCGTGAAGGGTTTTGCTGCTACTGCTTTATCTTTGACTAGATTGACTCAGAAGGATGTTCCCTTCCAGTGGTCAAATGATTATGAGGAGAGCTTTCAAAAGCTCAAGCTTCTTTTGACCTCAGCCCCGATCTTAGCATTACCCATGGAAGGTAAGGGTTTTGCGGTCTATTGTGATGCTCCCCTGTGGGTTTGGGTGTTATGTTGATGCAGGAAGGTAGAGTGATACCTTATGCTTCCCGTCAGTTAAAGATTCATGAGAAGAATTGCCCTACCCATGATTTAGAGTTGTTGGCTGTGGTCTTTGCTTTGAAGATTTGGAGGCACTATTTTTACCGTGTCCATTGTGAGGTTTTCACCTATCACCGTAGTCTTCAGCATGTGTTTACCCAGAGAGATCTTAATTCCATGCAGCACCAATGGATGGAGCTTCTAAAGAACTATGACCTTTGTATTTTGTACCACCCCAGGAAAGCCAATGTGGTGGCTGATGCCTTGAGTCACAAGGCAGTGAGTATGGGGAGTTTAGCTCGATTGATTATTTTTTAGCATCCGTTGGCCATGGAGGTTCAGACTCTGGCCAGCAGTTTCGTTCGCCTTGATATTTCATTCCCAGTCAGGATTTTGGCTTGTGTAGAGTGGAGGTCGTCATTATTGGATCGAATCAGGACTCATCAGTTTGACGATGCTCAGTTGAGCAACATTCGATATAGAGTTTTGAGGGGTGAGGTCAAAAAGGCCGTGATTGATTCTGAGGGCATTTTGAGGATTAGAGGACGCGTGTGCATTCCTCGTGTTGGTGATTTGATTCAGTTGATCTTGTCTGAGGCTCATAGCTCTCGCTATTCCATTCATCTAGGGGCGACTAAGATGTACCGTGATTTGACACAGCGCTATTGGTGGCGTCGGATGAAAAGAGATATAGTTGATTTTATGGCTAAGTGTGAGAATTATCGACAGGTAAAGTATGAGCACCAGCGACCCGGTGGGGGTGCTTCAGAGGATGCCCATTCCCGAGTGGAAGTGGGAGAGAATTACTATGGATTTTGTTGTGGGTCCTCCGAAGACCCTGGACAAGTTTGACTCTATTTGGATGATAGTTGATCGGTTGACTAAGTCCGCTCACTTTGTTCCAGTTTAGGTTTCCTATACCGCGGAGAAGTTAGCCAAGTTGTACATTCGAGATATTATGAGATTGCATGGGGTTCCTATTTCTATTGTATCTGATCGGGGTACTATCTTCACTTCCCGATTTTGGAGGGCTTTCATGAGGAGTTGGGTACCCGATTGGATCTCAGTACAGGATTTCATCCCTAGACCGATAGCCAGTCCAAGCGGGACCATCCAGGTGCTCGAGGACATATTGAGAGCATGTGTTATTTATTTTGGTGGTCATTGGGATCAATACTTACCATTGGTAGAGTTTGCGTACAATAACATTTATCATTCGAGTATTGGCATGACGCCTTTTAAGCCTTTGTATGGTAAGAGATGTAGATCTCCAGTTGACTGATTTGATAGGTTCGAGGCTCGACCTTGGAGTACGGATCTGTTGAGAGAGTCCCTTGATAGAGTGAGAGTTATTCAGGCTAAGCTTTTGGCAGCTCAGAGTCGGCAAAAGATGTATGCGGATCGGAAGGTCCGAGATTTAGAGTTTGTTATTGGTGACCAAGTTCTATTAAAGGTTCACCCATGAAGGGTGTTATGAGATTTCGTAAGAGGGGCAAGTTGAGCCCCAGGTATATTGGTCCATTTGAAATTTTTGATATATCAATATGTAGGTTATGAGTTGGCATTGCCGCCAAGCTTGGCGGGAGTTCATCCGATTTTTCATTTTTCGATGCTGAAGAAGTACCATGCCGACGGTACCTACATTGTTCGTTGGGATTCTATATTACTTGATGAGAATTTGACTTATGAGGAGGAGCCTATTGCGATCTTGGATAGGCAGGTTCGAAAGTTGAGGTCGAAAGAGATTGCTTTTGTGAAAGTACAATGGAAGCACCGTCCTATTGAGGAGGCTACTTGGGATACCGAGTCCGACATGCGTAGCCGATATCCCCAGTTGTTCACTCATTCAGGTATTTCCCGCTCCTTTTTTTTTTCTCTTATTCGCTTTAGGACGAGCGATGGTTCAATTGGTATATGATGTAACAACCCGTTTGGTCATTATAGTCTTTTCAACATTTCCACCCATTTTCGAGCATTATTTAGCTCACTTTTGACCCGAGGGACCATTGACACGCTTCCCGAGATGTCTAGACTTGATTCGGGCAACTTTTCATAAAATATGGGCTTAAAGCGAAAAAGAGCTGACTCAGAGTGGACTTTTGGGTAAACGGACCTTTTTCGAAAATCCGTCGATTTCGAGATGTCCGGATGGTCGTTTAGAACTTGTGTGTATATCTAGTTCGGTTCTCGATGCACTCGGATGCATTTTGGGACTTGGGTTGGGAAATTTGAATTAAAGTATCAGGGGTTGACTCGGTCAACGAGACCTCTGTGGGGAATTCCAAGGCCACAAGCGCGTTCGTAGCGTGTTTTTATGTTAGCAGATGGCCTTAGAAATTAGTCAGAAAATTGGATTGAAGTGTGAAAACTTGGGTATATTCTTGTGTCTGGTGCCCGCTTTGGCGGCACCAGCACCGCGGCAGCGGTACTGCTGGAGTGGTCACCCTACTGCTGGAGCGGTCCTGGCCATTTGGGCTTGACCGCTGTAGCGGTCAAGGCACCGCTGGGGCGGCCGTAGAGTTGCCAAAGCGGGTGACGGGCAGCGAGTTCATTTAATGAAGTGTTAAAAGCCATTAGTCTCTCATTTAATACCATTACGAAAATAGAGCTCTTAGGGTCTGTTCTTGGAGAATTATTGTAAAGATTATTGGTGGTAAGCTCTCCTAACCTTCTTACTAGTTCATTATTCCTAATCATCATAAGATTCCTCTTTCCTTGTTATCCCTTAGTAGTGGAAGATTAGAAGTGGGTTTTGATGGATTTTATATCTAGGCTTATTAATGATGAAATACATGGAGTTCATGCTAGATTTTGATGAATCTAAGGTTGTTAATCATATAACTTCTATTATTAGTATTGAATTCTTGAATCAAAGAGTTAAGGTTTATACTCAACATTGGGGGTTTTGCTTGAATTTCGAAATTAGGGGAATCCATGAGTTAAATTAGCAATTAGTTGTTGGGTTATGATCACCTAGTGCTTAATTTGATATTTTACTCCCGAATTTCCCGTTTTGACCTTGTGGGCCCCGTTTCCCCAAATTCTAGGGTTGGATTTGACCTAAATTGAATGATAGCAATATTAGTATCGTTCTTCATGATTTCTAATATAGATTTCGAATATGCCTAGACTTCTTTGATACTAAGGCTCAGCGGAAGGGCAAGGCTAAAGAGTGATTGATTGGTGTTTGTTGTTCGGCCATCCAGGTAGGTTATGGCTTACCCTTGGTGAGACTTCGTGTAGCGAAGAATATATTTAGATTATATTGTCGGAGAAAGCATGTAAACCTTCGGGTATGAAGTTGGGTTGGATATTGTCTTAAGTTGGGCCCTGTTGCGTGATTGGGGCTAGCCACCCTGTTGTGTTGTGACTTGATTGTTCTATTGTGTTGGCTTGATGCCACGTGCTGTTAGTAAATATTGGAATCTGTTGATGTTAATACGCGGATAGAGTTCTATATTGTAGTATCTTACGGGTTGATGTTAATACGCGGATAGAGTTCTATATGACTTGTGTAGTCTTTCATGATATTGTTGGTGTACCTATGTTGGTACTTGTGACACTGATATATTGTTAGCGTACCCATTGTTGGTACTTGTGATATTGATTTGATTGTTAATGTTGATACATGCATTGCACGCACTCTCATGGTATACTATTGATACATTGTTGGTACTTAATGAAACACTGTGATGAGCTGGGCTCGATTTTCAAATGAGAGTGACGTGAGAGTCCGATATCCGATGTTAGTCCCGGAATCGGGGATTGAGTGAGTGCATGGACTCCGCGGGTCCCCCAGGGTGGTGCCGGTGAGAACCCCCGTAGGCAAAGATCCGGGTCTCGTCTGTCTGTTGGGCAAAGATTCGGGATGAGTGGCACTTAGACTTCGTGTGTCACCTTGGCTTGTGCTACTGAGATGTCGATATTTCCGTCCGGAGTACATGTGTACATAGAATTTGCATGGCATTGCATTGCATTGCATTCATACATTATTGCATTGCATTGCATTACGGCTTACATTGAGATGATTTGGTGTTTTTTTTACTTGTAATGTTGTATTCGGATTGGACATATTGAGACTTGGCACATTTGGGATTAGATGCTCTACTTAGGCGATGACGTGTACTTGGCTTCGATTATGTTTGACTTATACTTGTTGATTTATTTGCCTATCTTGCTTTATTGTCTGAATTATGTTAGCTATACTTAATCGGCCTATGATACCTACCAAGATCGTGGTTTTGTACGATTCCGCACTTGCTGCATTCTTTTATGAATGCAGAGTACCAGGTTGGGTCTTCCTCCATCTCCCGTGGTTGATGGTCGCCTTTAGCATTAGCATTGAGTTTTCAGGGTGAGCACGAGTCGTCCGCCGCCTTGAAGACTCCTCTTATCATTATGTTTTACTTTTCTACTCTGAGACATAGACATATTGATGTATTATTATATTATTCCAGACTTGTATCTATTTCTCTTAGATGCTCTTGTACGTCTTAGATCAGACCCCGGGGGTGTTTCCTTATTTCCGCATTATTTCTATTATATATTATTGTAAGACTTACGTAATTCTTCTTTCCGCTTACTTGATTTATTTATTCATGTCTTTAGTTATCATTGGGTTGAGGGTTCGCTTACCGAAGTCGGAAAGGTAAGTGCCCGCACGACTTAGTGGGCGTTTGGCCATAAAAATTATTCACTTTTTTCCGGAGTTGTATTCCGGAATACTAAAAACAAGAAAAACTTGTTTTTAAAAAAAATTCAACTTTTTTCACTTTTTTACACTACATTTCACCAAAAATTACAATTTCAAAAATTATGGCCAAACACAACTCCAACTCCAACTTCAAAAATTCCAAAAAAAGTGAAAAAGTTTTTGGTATTTATGGCCAAACGGGCCCTTATTTTCCCAAGCTAATTATTACTATGTCATTTTTGTTTTCCTTTTTGTTGAAATATAACCTTATAAAAGAACTTGGGAGCAGGGCCGAGCTATAGTTAGTCAAAATGGGTCGTGACATTTACGTGTATATATATTTAATGGCGTTATCAATTGTAAATTCGTGATCATTGTCATCGAGATTCATGTCAATTCAAAAAATTCATATATTAGTAAGGCAAGGTGATTGTTTGCTGACAATGTTGAGGTGTAGCAGAATGACCATTGGCGTCTCTTTAGATTTAAAAATGGAACAAACAAAGGAGATACTGAAAAGAAAAAAAGATCGAAGTAAGTTCAAATGAGGCACTATTAAAACCTAAAATTATAACCATTCAGTATAATTTATGAAGTTATGTAACAAGACAGCTAAGTTGGATATAACATGAAATTCTATCAATTTGTTGTCATCATCCTGATACGTCTTTTTTCCTCCTCTGTTTGTAAATTCGAAATAAAAAGGCTCTAGTATGGTTTATGCTCTAATATGATTTATGGGTAATCCAACGAGACAACTAGATAAATCTACAATGAAGTTATACCGATGTCATGATTTACATGCCATAATTTAACTGTTTCGGTTCCTCTTGTTGCCATTTATAACTCTCAATTAAATGGTCTTTTTTAAGATCATTTCAAGTGTCAAAATTGGAAACTACTTAAATAACAGTGCACAAGTACGGCTTTTGTGCAAATCACCTATATGTCAGGGTCAAGATTGCTCGCTGATAATGAATCAGACTGTACCAATATCAATTCATTTCTCTCATTTATTCCTACTCTTAAGGCAAAAATTCAACAATCTCTTAACCAACCTCAAAAAACTATTCATAGTGATTATATATAAGAAGAAATAAAATACTTTTCATGTTAACGAATAAAATACCCTTAGGTTATATCTATTTAAAAAGTATCTTTATATGGAAAAATATGAATTACAAAAATAGAATAAAGTTACAATTTAGTTTTGAGACAGATATTTCCAAAGATAACAAAAAAAGCATAGGGAATAATTCTACTCCCTCATTCACTTGTACTTATCACGTTTTGCTTCTCAAAAGTCAAACTACGTGAACTTTAATCAATATTTTAAAATGTATCTTTTCATCAAATTAATATTTTAAAAAATTGTTACTTAAAGCATTATACATCTAAATTTTCATTTTAAAATATTAAATTAATCTAATCTAATTTAACTCCAAAAATTATCAAACTAACTCTCGAAAAACGAAACATCACAAGTAAAAGTGAACAGGAATTAGTAAAAATCTCAATCAAACTAAAAGCGATTATAGGTTGAAAAGTCATAAATTGAGGTTGACCTTTTGAATTGGTTGATAAACACTTGGTGTTTACCAAACACATAGCTAGGCCGAATAAACTTATCAAAAACCCTTAATTTTTTTTCTCCCAAAGGTGGAAGGATGAAAATTCTTTTACGATGGCAAAGCATATCATACATACAGATGTATAGGCAACACATATTCATCAAGAAAAAGGAGACATATACAATCAAAATAACAAGCGTAACTAGGAGCGGTCAAAGCTCAGACACATGTACACAACAATCACAACACTGAAGAAGCACCAGAATGAAAATCCGCACAATCTATCCAGAGTCATAAGTAGACATCTAATATGCATCTTTGATCATTAAGCGATCAAATCCACCAAAAGAATCAATCATCTATTGGGTCCTGAGGAGTCTCAGCTGCACTGCGCTTAATTGTGACAACAGGACATTCAGCATGCTTAACACAGAATTCACTTACAGTTCCCACGAAAACCCTGCAAGGAAAAACTTACCTCTTTAATGAAGCACTGTCCCAAAATAAAAGTTAATTAAAAAAAAAAAAAAATCACTCTTATTTTCTGAAGAGCAATAGTAAAGTGACTGCTAGATTCCATATTACTCATGAGTCACGAGAAACCTGGGTTATAGGAGCCTGCGATGTAGATTAAGAGTGTATCCATGTGTAGACAAGCCTGAGAGTATCAATCATTTGTTTTTGCACTGTCAACTTATGGGCCAGCTATGGCAACTCTTTCTTAGTATGGTTGGACTAAAATTACAGGGTGTACTTGTGTGACCTACTGAAATGTCAGAGCATCAGAGGCAACAATTCCAATCAAAGGAAATAGTGGTAAAACATTCCAGCTAGCATATGGTGGACAGTTTGGAGGGAGCGAAACACTAGCTGTTTTGAAGATAAGGAAACTCTATTCAGAAGATCAAGATGGTCTGCTTGCTTTTGTTTCATTTTTTGTCTAACCAAAATTTTGTAAATAACATTGAAGCAGTGATTGAACTCATAGAATCCCTTTAAAAAGATGAAGGGATATTCCGTTGGTACCTTGTACATATTTTTGACAGTACCTTCCTTAGTGCCATATTCTACAGGTTTCCCCTGAATTGAGAGAAGGCTAATGTAATTGAGGCCTTGCTCAAGCATTTTGGCTACAAACCTGATCAATTTTCTACATCATCAGGGTATACACCATGTATTGGTGATTATCAGAAGCCTTTAAGACAACTTGGTAATCGCAGTAAATGAATCAGATCTAGCAATCAACCATGTCAGAGGAGAATTGGGGGGATCAGGATGCTTGTAAATACTTGCCATTTCCTCTTAAAAATGGTGATAGGAGCCAACCAGATCATATGGCGCTGGAGGCAAACTAGAGACCAAGGGCAGGCTAAAGCCAAGTGGAAAATTCCATGAGTAGTGCACTTTATTGGATTACACTGGGAATCAATGCACCACCTATTTTCACTATGTGCTACACTGGAATGTTTGGGATTCTCCTTTAAAAAGAAATCAGCAACTTCTTTTTTCTTTTTTCTGTAGTTTTTCTGTTTTGAAGATGAATCTTTTTTATACAGAATTAATCATTTCTAAATTTGAAATGACTAGCTTGAATTTCAGTATCTGGAGTTTTAAGCCCTATTGATTAATGCATCTTTTCTGCGTTTCTGTTTGCATAAAAAAACTTGTCTGTTGAAAGGCTTGAGTGGTCAATCAAATTTGGCATTGGTACCACAAGCATCAGAAAAGAGCTGAAAAAACTTGTCTGTTCAAAGGCTTGAGTGGTCAATCAAATTTGGGGTTGGTACTTGTGTCTGTTAATTGCAACTGCTGTGTTAACATAATAAAGGCCAAGCAACTATGCTTTTTGGTCCTTTTAAGGTAATAAACAACAAATTTAAATCGATTATTCATGATAACGAAATAATTTCATTGAACTTACTTACTTCCCTTCTTTAGGTAAATCAAATTAAAAGGAGAGCCCGGTGCACTAAGCTCCCCCTATGCGTGGGGTCCGGGAAAACTTTCCTTGAGAAGTGATAACCACAAATTCAAAAGGAATGGCAGAAACTGCATTGTCTCTATAAAGCTTACTACCAGGAAAAGAAGGTATAAGTTCCTCCACCATATATATATATAATGATAAGACTGTAACTAGCACATACACATTTATTTAGCGAGAAGGAGAGCTACTTCTGCAACTCAGTTTCCCTAGAGTTAAAATAAAAAGTGACAAGGAACAGAATTGTGACTTCAATCTTAATTAAAGAAACAATACTCGACCATAACCATCCACCAAAGGAACTTACAATTTTCCAGAAATGAAAGTTTCAACAAAAAAAAAAGAACCAAAGGAAATTAGCATACGTGTTATTTTAACAAAATCCCACTTGTGGGATTACATTGGGTATGTTGTAGTTAGTTATTTTAACCAAAAAAGAATGCCACTTATATTAAACTTACCATTAGTATAAGCATCTACTTGGAAATCGCACCCATTTGATGGTAGAGTGACAAAGTTTGAATGGGATTTTGTTAGTAGTTCTGGGTTACCCCTATACATAAAGGAGCGGTGTAGGGTTTTGGAAGGGTAACCTAATGGGCCTTTGGCCCCTATTGATATCTAGCCCAAGTTATTCCCTCAATCCCAATTTGTTGAGCACTATTTCTATTGACATCTAGTTCAATTACTCCCTCATCCCAAAAAGAAGAGCACCTTTGTTAGAACTCTAATTTTTTGCATTCTCTTTATACCTTTAACAGGACCTCTTCTTGTAGTCCACATGATTTGTATGGGCACTACAAAATGGTGCATTTGGTAGTTTAAACAATACAAGATTATAAGTGAAAGCCCTCCTTTATTATTCTCAGCCTCTGCAAATCTCCACATTTTGTATTGGTCAAACAAGACCAAACCCCAAGCATCAAATGGCCAACAAGCAACAATTGGTTGCAATACTCCGAGAGGTTGGTGTATAAATTGACATGGAATTGACAAGCATTGCATCTTGAAGCAAAGTCTAAGCAATCTTTTCTCATTGTTGTCAATAGTACCCCATCATTTTTATGTGAAAAATGAAGTTTGGCATGGATTGATGCGCTCCAATACACCAGAATCGGATTCGTGTATAGCATGAAGTTCTTCATTCTCCCCTAAATAAACATCAAAAGGGCACTCCTTTCAAATGATCTCCACGAAAAGTATATCCGCATACTAATGGAGGCAATGGGACAGACCCTAACATTGCTCATCTTTGCAAGCTTGGAAATTGAGGAATTCCATAGTCTAGCAAACAACACACTTCACATGGTAGTCCAGATGACTGGAGGTGGGTATTGCTCGTGGTCAGGGAGGAGTACATCTTTCGATTAGGATCTTCCTAGAACTGAGGAAGGTGTGCTTTTCAAGTGATTACCAGTGAGGAAAGCAAGTTTTAATCCCCGAACATTCAAGAAAGAGGAAGATCAGGGAAATGTGTAACTTCCCGTTATCGCCGATGACTCTTTTCGTCATGCCTTTCCATCTTGAAATTCTTATCTTTATTTAGTTCCATTCCTTCGTTTGTCCCCAGATTCTTAGTCTATTGTTACTGTTCTTTTATATATTGTGTTGTTTCCCTTTGTGCAATTTTGTCTTTACTTATTTTCCTTTCCTGTTTTGTCTAGTGTCTTACTGCAATCACTGAGTAACTTAAGCCTTAGTTTTATGGCAACGAGAAAAGTGATTGGTAGTGAGATTATCTGGACTCCATGGGCAGGAATACTTTTTTCTATACAGGAAATAAATCCTTCAAAGCTGTACAGGTGGGAGATAACTGGTTTGAAATCACGGAGCATAGAAGGAACTTTGTCAAAGGAGTTACTTCTGATAAACTCAATGTTATGAACCTATGTAACTGTAGCCTCTGAGGATAAGGTAATAGCTGCAGAAGGTGGAAGAATACCAGTCAACCACTCCTATTTCATCTACCAAAACTTCAACTCTATCGAAGATACATCAGAGTGGTGGCGCTGAAAAAAGCAAGTCTACCATTATTATTCCGGAGGTGGGTGAGAATGCAGGGTGGTCGGACTACGCCAATAATATTAGCCATTTTGTGGAGAAATGCAAACGCGTGGAGGAGGGGTCTATGGTTGATAGAAGATTCGAAGGAAAGGGAGCTTTGCAGAGATTGCACGGATTAAGAGTTGTCCAAATAAAGAAATTAAGATTTTTAAGAAATGGAGAAGATGTGGAGAACGATGTATTTTTGGTTACCAAAAGTTCTCTCAAAACCAGACTAGACTATTTGTACCGATGCTTAATTGGGTGCTATGGTGATTCCAGAAATTTAGAACCAAATACATGGGAAATAAAAAATGGGCCGCAAGAAGCTGGGAAATTTCAACAGGTGTCAAAGTCAAAGAGTTGAACGGAAGCTCCTTTCTGTTTGAAGTTCCTTGTAGGAGTCAAAACAGGAAGGATAAAGATGGGCAACTGGGCATGTAACATCTCGCTTTACACTTTGAACGGTGGTCTCCGATAAGAATGTGTCATTGTGAAAATTGTCGTCTGAACCATGTGTGGATAAAATTGATTGGCGTTCCTACTAATCTCGGTTCGAAAAATGTTTTCAAAGAAGTTCGAGGTAGACATGGGGGTTTTCACACTACCGCCAAACTGCATTGAACGCTTCAGTAGCGAGCTCCATATCTGAGCAACGACTAAGCAATGACCTCGTAATTTTTTGAAACTTGATTGATCACTTGCTCGCAGTCTCCAACGACTTGAAGTTGCAATTGCTTCGTATCGACGGCCATTTCAAGAGTGTCTGGTAACAACAACATACCTAGGGTAATCCCACAAGTGGGGTCTGGGGAGTGTGTTTGGTAATCGACACGTCGGAGCAACATCATGTTAGAGCGAAAGAATATGGTAGGACTTCCCTTGATAAGTAACAAACACCACCTACGACCAACTCTTTCAAGATATATGGCACTATCATATACATCTTCCAATGATATTAGAATTTTGACAACAATTGCGTCTTCATTAGGTATAATCAAATAACTACCAATCATCAAATACTAGATGACCAGGTAGGAAATTTGCGAGCACTTGCCCTTTTACCACTGGCTGGACATAAAGTCTAAGAAAAAAGTGAGGACTATTACTTATAACCTTGTATTGTCTAAAATACTAAGCGCACTATTCTATAGAGCTCACACAAATCATGTGGATAAAGGTATATTAGGAATGTGAGAATTTTGGGTTTTCAAGAAAGGTTCTAATTCTTTTTGGGATGGCAAAAAAAAAAAAAAAAAGATATAGTGTTAAGCAAATCAGGAACGTGGTATCTTAGGCTATAGATGTTCATTGTCCAAAACTACACAAAAACACCTTTCAAATTTTGACAACCAAAAATGGGAGTGTTTTCAAGAAAATGTTTACACTAATGTGAGTTCAATATAACTGGCATTTTTTATACTAGATAACGTGTATCCTAATTTCCTTATGCCTTTTTTATTTTCACGGTAACAGAAGCTAAATTGGAGCAGTAGCTTTCCTTCTCGCTAAATAAATGTTTATGTTCTAGTTAGGGCACAAGTAATGTTCCCTAACAACATGCATTCATATAACGCATAACATAATATTTTCTAGAAACGTAACATTTATATTGTCCATAAAATCATTAATAGGCATGAGATAAATAATGTTAGTCTAATTCAAGAGCCAACTAACATCAAGTCGATAAAAGAGACTTGTGTTCTCTCCATGGAAATTCAAACAATATTTGGCACCAGTTTTGCATGTTGACAAATAAATGTATTAAGTTGTTTGGACCATACTGGACTCTAAATCATCGCCTCCACCATTTTTCATGTCTCACTCTCTAGAATAGGTGGTACTCTCTAGAATAGGTGGCATAGTTGAAAGGCTATTGGCTAAGTGATCCATCTCACTTCTCAACAAGGCAACTATGTCCTCTAAGATAATATTGTTTAAACTTTTTACTCCTATGAAGTTGGTGCCTCTGAATAGGCATTTGATTTATTAGGTGAATAAGGAGTTCGCTGATCTTGCTCATATTCCTTGGCATTCTCCAAAGAGGGACCATTCATAAAAACCATTTCATCTACCTCATCATGGACCATTGATAAGGTAGATGAAATGGTTTCTGTGAATGTTGCCTCCATGAAAAATGTTGAGGAATTATATCAGCAATTTGAGCATGATCAACCAACTCCAGATGCACCTAACTCGAGTGCCTATTCAGAGGCACCAACTTCTAACAGGAATGAAAAGTCTAAACAATGACTGGCTTGTTGAGAGGTGGGATGTATCTTTAGCCAATGGGATTAACGCCTTTCAAATTTGTTACCCATCCAAAGAGTGAGATACGACAAATGATAACAGAGATGAATTTAGAACAACGTATGGTCTCAAAAACTTGTATATTTATTTGTCAACATGCAGTTTGTACAAACACAACTTGTTTGGGACTGAGGCATAGTTAAAGTTATTGTTGTTTTATGCAGGCATGCGATCAATGCAAAATCTCTTTTATTAACCATGATGTCGACTGGCATTTGAATTTGACTAATATTATTTATCTTATACCTATAGACAATTTCATGGATAAAATGAATGTTTAGTTATCAGATATTTTATGGATTATATGAATGCATGTTGTTAGGAAGCATCATAAATGATCAAAATTATGGAAGGTGCGCACTTAATATTGTTGTCAATAGCAACAAAAACATATCCAGTGGAATCCCACAAAGTGGGACCTGGGGAGGGTAGATTGTACGCAGACCTTACCCCTACCTTGGAGGTAGAGAGGTTGTTGTTAATATCATTAACTTATTTTGACTATTTTCATTAGGAGTTGCATAATTTTAAACTTGATATGAGGAAAAAGTAGTCTTAAATCATTTTACGAGTAATTGTCGATAGATCTAATGTTTACAATAGTTGTTTAGTAAGCTTATCAGTTATTGTACAATATGTACAGCCAAACCGAAACAATAATCATGTTTTAAACAACACCAAACGATACAATCGATCCTAACGTTCAATCCACAAACAAAACAATACTATTCAATATAGTACAAAACTATACCATACGAAACGATGGGTACCAGCCACCCAAAATGGTGTTAAAATTTTCTAACTATGTGCAGAGCGCGTAGTGGTTGGAATCATGGGCTTAATGAGATTGGTTTGCTACTGCCATATACCCTCAAAGATGGTTTAATGTGAATATTACTTGCTGCAATTTTCTATTTCTAAGGCACAAAATGAACAGAAGATCTTTTTGTTTATGAAAATTTTGAATGGTTATTTACTCAGTTACTAAGTGGAAGAAGATAAAGAACACGATTTGGGGTATTAGATACTTTATGATGTTTCCAGAAGCCTGTTCTTGCTACGGGACCGGTGGAGGGCAATCACACTCAATAAGTTGGAGGGACACGCCCATAGGAATATAAAAATAAAATTAAAAAAGATGTGACTGCTACTACAATTATGCATACCTCTGAAAAGGACCAAGACCACGGCAGCCAACCACAAGAAGATCTGGTTGTACACGTTTGACTTCGTGGCAGATGACTTCCTTGGGATCACCTTTCTTTGTCCATGCTTCACAAGGAACCTACAAATAAAATGGCACACAGCAAATTTCAGAAAGTGTTTGTACTTGAGAGATTTTGAGAGCAACAAACTTTAAACAGTGTATTCCTCAACCAGTAAAGCTCAAATACTAGTTAGTAACTTAGGCTTAAATTTTCATGCCAAGATTCATCGTAGGAAATCCCAGTACCCCAATTTCATGGCAGCGGTTAACAAAGTACTCCAGCAGATGGAGCCCTCTAATCTTGTCCCTGTTCTTCATGCCCTTGAAATCGTCAGGTGATGCAAATATGCTATCCATATCTTCAAAACCTAGTAATCAAATGACCAACAAGATATATATAAGCCACTTAATAAACCAAACACAACAGATTGGATGAAACTAAGAAATAATATGGTGTATACAAGATTGACATGAAAACATTGAAAACAGAATGACGTGTACACACTGAAGCCCCATGGTACTCGGATTTTGTTGAATGTATCGTGTATGTAAGGATGGAAACCTATAGAAAAACATGGCTAAAGGACATGCTCCAGAACCAGAAATAACAACAGACCTCTGCATTTGCCCAACTAAATCAAGAGCACGGGAATGATTTCCCAAGTCAACTTGAAATTTCCGCATATTTTATTTCTACCTCAAAATGATACAAATAGAAGCACAAAATGTAAAAGAGAAAGGAACACACAAAATTGAACTTAGCTGCTATTGAACCCTTTTTGTCCCTATCAAGGAAAAGAGAGTAAACGTTGTCTTTTCTCTTCCAGAATAGACTTCTAAGCTTTAACAACTTTCCGCCCCACCCCAATCGTATGAACAAGGATGCATTGCAGCCTCTAAAAATGACACTGTCGCCTTTAGACTCCCTTGGACAATTTCACCCTTTAAGTGACAAGGCGCCTAGCTACTGCAAGTGGAAAGAGATAGTGAATCTTACATCTCTTTCACCTAGAGAGAAATAAGAAAATGATCACAGGGGCCACCCTAAAGACTAGGTTACCATGGAATCCAGTTATTCACGTTGCTCATTCTATTCAATAGCCTATACTCCCTCCGTCCCAATTTATGTGCGCACTTTTCTTTTTAGTCAGTCCCAAAAAGAATGTCAAACCTTTCTATAAATAGAAATAACTTAAACTTTAAATTCCCCTTTTACCCTTAATGAAATGATTTATAGCAACACAAAGTTCTTCCTTTCTTTCTTAAACTTTGTACCTTGTCAAACACTGCCACATAAATTGAGACGGAGGGAGTATTACAAAAGCAAACCTCTGCCTACTTGTGTCATAAAATGTCCCTACAATTCGTAGGACCCTTCAAATCCCCCTCTTAACAATACAAAAGAAAAAAATATATGCAACAAAACGGCTAGATCATTATTGCTGAAATCGTGGCTAAATCAGAAATCATGGTGAAAAAGTGGAAAACTGAGAATTGCAATATATTGATATCAAGATCAAAAACCTATGCATCAAATGGTTACGTTATCTCGATTAATTAGAAATCATGGTGAAAAATTGGAGACAGAGAATTGCGATATCTAGGTCAGGGTGGTGTGTACACAACCTTACCCCTACCTTGTGAAGGTAGAGAGATTGTTTCCAATAGCCCCTTGGCTCAAGTCAAGCATATCAAAATCAGTAAGACAGGGAAATTACATTTGTGAAGAAGTCATGTAGAAAATAATGCAGAAAGGAACAATAGCAACAAACACTCCCTCTGTCCCAATTTATGTGATACTTTTTACTTTCCGAGATTCAAACTGCATGAACTTTGACCAACATTTTAAAGATGTATTTTTTCACCAAACTGATATGAGAAAATTTGCAACTTATAGTACTCTTCATGTAGTTTTCAAATATATATGAGAAAATTTGCAACTTATAGTACTCTTCATGTAGTTTTCAAATATATATATATTTTTTTTTATGATAAGGGAACCCGCAGTCGCTACCTTTTGGGTGAGCACAGGGTAAACCCCGCTCCTGTGCAATAGCCCGTCAACCACATAGGAGAGATAACCCGCACTAGGTAAGCCCCGTGCGACGAGCTCGACCCAGAGGCAAATTGCCCTACTATCGTAGGCAGGGAGTTTCAAACCTGAGACCTCCATTATGGAAGCCCCATGCTCAACCAACTGAGCCGCCCTTGCGGGTCAAATATATAAATTTTAATCTTAAAATATTAAGTTAATATAATCCAACTTAGCTTCAACTTTAGTCAAATTGACTTTCGAAAGGCGGAAAAGTATCACATAAATTGGGACGCAATGAGTAATAAAATAACGGAGGCAAAGGAATAACGCTTAAGGCAATATTTATGCCATGTAGCCCAATATACAATACTATACAACATTATACCTAGGGGGAAGCATTATACATAATGTATCAACCTTGTATAAAAGGTGTTTATACACAAATATGGGCTAAATCGGGCGTTTATACACAAAGCATGGGCCAGGTGGCGTAAATATTTTCAAAAAAAGACAGAAAATAATTTCCCTACAAAATCAGTACGAAAAGGAAATACTGAATTAGTCACAGAGAAAAAAAGAGTAGCAACAAATAACCGAAGCAAAGGGCAACTAGAAAACACTGGACTATGCGATATCTAGGTCAAATGTCAAATAAAACTACAAACAAATCACAACAAAACATCAAATTAGTCGGGATATTTGGCTCTTACCATCTTCATCGGGAACTTGGACATGGATGAAGAGGAGTTTGAAACCAGCAGTGTTGTTACGAACGATCTTGTTAAGAGTCCATTCGAATGCACCTTTACTGCTAATTGATGCATGTGGATATCCCTTTATTGTTGACTCGTTTACTGCTACCATTACCCGAGTTGCCTCACCACCTTCCATAGCGACCGACCTTGATCTTCTTTAGGGCCTTAGGGGTTTTCTTCTCGAATGCTCTCTCTCTTCACTGCACAAACAAACCTATATTTTCTGCTCCGGATTATATTATGTTGTACAGTATAATTTTTTTACACCATTAGGGGTCGTTTGATGTTAGGACAAGTTATAATGGAATTAGTTATATCAGGGGAATATTTATGTATATTGGGATTAGTTATTCAGATATTATTGTTTATTAATTATTTGGTTTATTGTATTAAAAGTAATATGCATTGCATAAGTTCTAAGAAAAAATTATTTGTTTACAAAAATACCCTCCACCTTATTTAGTAGAAAAAAGGTTTGAGAGACCTCAAGGCTACTTTTGTCATTTTCTTTATTTTATCCTGGCATAACTAGTCCTGTAATTGCTATTCCATCCTCTGTCAAGGATAACTTATCCTAATACTATTTTAATCCTGGATAACTTATCACAGGATTAGTAACCAAACAAGGCATATATTGGAACTAAATTCTTATACAGCATTATTTTCCTTATCTGTCGTACTAGAGTCGTTTGCTACGCGGGATATGGTAAGTTTTTATCCCACCTTATTCCATTAAGGTTGAACTATCTATCCCATCTCTTAGATGGTAAATGAGTCTCCCGACTATAATCCCAATATTATAATTCCCGAATAATTTAGTCCGCTTATCACCCTTAGGGGTTGTTTAGTTAATGCGATAAAAATAATTATCCCGGGATATTGCATGGGATTACTTTATCTTGTGTTTGATAATGTGTATTATTTAGTCTCAGATTATTTTATCCTTATCTATTATATCGCACCAACCAAACAACTCCTTAAATTACTCTTTCCGACTCATTTTACTTGTCATCCTTACTGAAATTAGATTTTCTAAAATAGTTTTTATTTTATAAAACCAAGATATGACTAAGTATTCTTTTTTCATCTTTATCTTTACTCAATAAACTAGTTAACTTGTCCGCTTCGCGCGGCCATACATATCCATTTATAAATTTAGTTGATGTACAGAGAATATTAATTTATAAAATAAAACAATAAGTTCAAATAAAAGCATTACCTACATTTTTCTAGTTTTATACAAATAATGTTTTTGAGGAATAAATATTGATGATTAGATGATAAAGCTGAAATAACACAAACACGCATAGAAGAAAGATTGAAACATTAGAAACGGGAAACAAAATTATCAGACATCGTTTGCTGTAGACTTTCAAAAATCTCTTCCCCCAGAATAGTTTTTGAACTTTCCAAAGCTTCGTTTTTTCTTGTTTAAACTGTGAACTTGCTTTTGTAGCAATAATATCTAGTTTGAGAGCAAATTACGTACATCTTTAATAGAATCTTCAATTTGTAAAATCGGACACATTGTGATGATTACTTTCTTGCAAGTGTTAACACTATAGATTTACAAATAGTTATCTTGAGGAATATACATAACATGCCAATAGAAAGAGTTTTTGCCCGTCACAAAGATATACGAAAAGTAGATCATGTTGATTCACCAACATGAATTTTTTTATCCAAATACTGACACAAGACTCTTCAATATGAACACTTATACGGTAATACCTAAAAGAAAATTATTGTAAGACTTATTTTATATTTATCCCATAAAATAAAATAAAAAGTTGTCATGTTCATCACTTATAATTAGTTGCAAAACTCATAAAGTTGTATGTAACTCAATACCATCTTCATAACGGACTAACAACCTAATATGATGCTATTGCAACCAAATTGAACACTACATAATTTACATAAAAAAAAAAATGAAATTAGGAGAGGAATATGGACAACCTGAGGAAGAAATGACGAGATACTTCATAAAACTCCAATAACTCCATTCAAAAAAAGGTTGTGCTCCCTATGCTTGTCTTCTCTCCTTTCCCCGTAAAGAGAGTCATTACATGATATGGGCTTGGCAAAGGTAGGTCCAACCCAACCCTTTATTTAAGTAGGGGTTGGTTAAGATTTTTTTTACCATATAAGTGAGGCTCAAAAAGCCCGCCCCTCTTAACAGCGTCGGCCTCGAGGCGGCCCAACCCTTGAGGCTAGAAAAAAATAATAAATTAATTAATTTTTAAAAAAATATAAGTAAATTAAACAAAAAGATAAAAAGTAATGAGAAAAAAGAATGCACTTACTACTAAGTAGTAATTAGAAAAGGGAATAATACTTTTTAATCTTAGAATTTATATTATGTTTAATTTCTTTTGAATGTGATCTGAATTGGTGATTTAAAATAATAATTTATATTTGTTCTTTTGAATTTTTTCTTTTATGATATGGATTTGCGCAAGAACGGGTGGTAGAAGATTCTATTTTGCAAAAGTTTCATGTTCAAATTGTACCCAAATTCTCTTAGAAAATGTTATTTCGGAAGATTTAAAAAAAGCTTAAAGAGTCGGGCACGTCCTAGTTCGCGGCTCGCTTTTTGAGTAGGTGGTTGAGGCCATTTCAACCAATTTCTTTCAATTAAAAGGCCAGGTCCATCCTAAATTTCATTTAACTCTTTTTTTTTTTTAGGGTTGGGATGAATTGGGCTGGGCTAGCCCATTTTGACACCTCTACCCATAAGCCATTATATAGTCCACCTCCGTACCTCACAAATCTAACTCTTTCTATAACCCCTGCTAAATGATTAATGAATTTATAATTATAATTAAAAGTTTATGTTCGTTTCTTCTGTAGTGGTCCAAATAGAGCTCATAGTGATTACATTGAAAGAAAATGTTTCAACTCAACATTAATTGAAAGCACATGTTTAGTCTTCCTCTTAGAAAGAAGAAAAGATGAAACTATAACAAAAGATTAAAAAGAAAAACGGAAGACAATGAAAGCAAAAGGAGGGTGACTAGGAAAAGAAATAAATTAAGAGCAGCTAATTTTT
This sequence comes from Lycium ferocissimum, assembly GCF_029784015.1. Taxonomy (NCBI): domain Eukaryota; kingdom Viridiplantae; phylum Streptophyta; class Magnoliopsida; order Solanales; family Solanaceae; genus Lycium; species Lycium ferocissimum. Next base: position 60,807 of record NW_026726292.1, on the reverse strand, counting down.
ATAATATTTTTTAAGCATAGAATGAGGAAAAAAATTCAAAAAATTGAGAAAATACATAAATAGGAATGGTGGTCATAGAGAGGTGTGACATCACCTTGTCTATGCCTAACACGGAAATAGTAAAAAATTCTTGAAAGCTTGAGGAGTGTCAAAGACACTGTCCTTATGGATAATTCACCCGGTGTAGGTATATCCCCCTGAATTCAATAAGCTCTTCTAGTACAAAACTAGGAGCCAGAATCTAACAAAGATTTCACAAAGTAAGAACCCAACAAAAGAAATAAGAATAAGAAGAATTATTTGCTCTTGGTATTTTCTACTCCCCAAAATGAACATATACAAAGGTATATATAGGACCAAAAAATGTTATCATCAAATGACCAAATTATTATGACCGTTTGACAACAGCCATATTTTACCAAATTAATGTTTCCATTTAAGTCTAATAAAATAGTAATAAAACCTTTGTATTAAATTCAATTGACCGTTGGTCCTTTCATTATTTTGAGATACTAAGAAAAATATTATTTTTCTAACAATCCCCCATATATCGATCTCAAAATAATAATAAGAAATAAAATAAGAAGTTTCTTGGGTTTTCACATATGAATATAATGCGTCGAATTTGGTGTCGCGTAGACTATGAACCAGACCTAGACAAAATAAGATTATACTTACAGAATAATTGGTGAAGTTTAGAACTTCTATGAACTAAGAATTCTTTTGTAAGCCCATGGTCTTATTCTATCATATTATACTCGCACAATCTTTGTCGTTATCGCGGTTTTGCGCTAAGAGGTCATGCGGTGTGTCCTGGTATTCATGAGTGCTCCAGAAATCCGTTACAATTTCATAGAAGCAACACCACTCCACACTCATATAGGTCCACCCATTAAGTGTATTCTGCTAAGCAATACAAAGACCTATAAAGGATATGGTAATGATTAAGAGTATATAGCTCAACCTCACTTTGCCTTGCAGTTTTGCACTATATTCACACACCATAGGAAGGGACATAAAATAATAGCGCACCTTTGATCAACTTATCACTTGTTATCACCCATATGAACCTAATTCATGGGATTTCCAATCACATAGGTTGGGCTACCATCATTGTTGATCTTGTCAAGTTGACATAATAAGTCTCATTCCCCTTGATGTTTCAGATGTCATTTTCATTTCCAAAGGTTTAGTCAGAGGATCTGCCAAATTCATTTCTGACTTTACATAACCTATGGAAATAATTCCATCTCTTAGCATATGCTTTATCACATTATGTCTCAAACGTATGTGTCTATTTTTTCCATTAAAAGATTTATTTTTCGCTACAACTATCGCTGCTTGACAATCACAATGTATAGACACAGAAGGTGTTGGTTTTATTCCTATTAGAGTACTTGCTAAGAAGTTTCTCAACCACTTAGCCTCATTAACAGCCAACTCCAAAGCAACAAATTCAGATTCCATAGTTGATCTTGCAATTATGGTCTGTTTGGCTGATTACCATGTTATGGCGCCCCCACCAAGGGTAAACACATAACCACTAGTAGATTTTGTATCTGTCACGTCCCAAACAGACGTGAGTGGCACCCACACTAGTCCTATAGTGGGCGAACCAATCCCTTAACCCATTATTAAGCCAATTCCAAATACTTAAACCAATTAATAAACACTGCTCATAAATAATAGCATAAAATGTCTGATAATAAAATAAACCAAATAGTAAGTGCGGAAGTCTAGCTATTACATCCCCAAAATCTGAAAGTCATCGTATACGGACTCTAACCAACAATGTCTACAGAAGAGATACTGTCTAAAAATAAACATAATGTCTGGGATGAAAATAAACATGTGAAATAAAGAAAGATCTTCAGGCGGCATGGCACGGATAGGAGCTCACTCTCGGATCTTAATACGAACAACCTCAACTAGATGCGAGGTCTGAAAGACGTCTCTGGCTCAAAATCTGCACTCACAGAAAAAGTGCAGCAAGTGTAGGTCAGTACAAACAACAGGTACTGGTAGGTATCATAGGCCGACTAAGATTAGTATCATGAATACATGCATAAAATAAATGAAATAGGCAGACAGGAGCAACAAATATGTATCACAAATAATATTCCTCAAATAATCCACTTTCAGAATAAGTCACCAATTATCAAAAATGAAACACCAACACTCTAGCTGAAAGTAAAAAAATAAACAATGAAGTTCCTAGCTCTGTCACATATATGTACACACATGCTAAATGCTAATATTTTTCCCAAATAGCCATGACCTGCAGGGGACCCATGGTGTCCATGTACCACCTGTACCGGAAAGAAACTCGGACCACGAGCTCACAACTAGGCTACATCGTCACCCCCTGTCAAATGTGCCTTAAAAATGTATATGTTCCATCTCAATCATCATCAACAACATCTCATAATCAAATCACAAGGAATGACTCAAGAACACCTATCAAGTCAACATCAATGAAGTATAGTCAAATAACACAAGTCACAATAAGGCTCACAAATAATCTGCTCAACATAATAGAACATGTCACTAACAACAACTCATCTCTGAAGGGTATATATGATCACCTTCCTTTCAACAATCTAAAGAATACAATTCAAGTTTATCAGCCTTGGCAATGGAGAATCACTTCACACAATTAAATCATATAACTTACAACAATCACCCAAACTCCATATCCGAAGTCCTACACATGCTTTCTCCCATAGATTCTATGACATATACAATCAACTAATCAAAGTATAACTCAAGTAAACCGTAGCCTACCTCGAAATCGAACTGGAACAATGCACTCACTCCGCAATAGCTTTTCCTTTCCTCAATGCTTCGGAACATTCAAAGTCTAGAATACAATTCTAAGTAAGTAAAGGATTATCAACTTAACAATAACAAATTAGGGATGACAGTCCCACCAATTCTACCCTTAATCAAATGGGTTAATTATCCTTAGGGTCATAATCATCCCAATGCTAGTCTCAAGCATCATACTGAATCAATTAATGGGCTCTCTAATCATTTTAACCCTACAATTCTGTTTTTAGCTAAAGTTCCCATTTTTATTGGAACCTTAGGTCTCAACAACCAATTTCCATAATTGAATATCAAGTTCTCATGCTATGAAGCGATAATCTCTACTCTTAGATAATTAAATAACAATAAACAATACCCATCAATATTCTAGGGTTTCCTTGGTATTTGTGTTCTACCCTTCAATTCCCATTAAAGGTCCTTTGATTGAAGCAAGAATCGAATAAGAACATTACGCGAAGAGAGTAAGTGATTAAGGCTTACCTTTGATGGAAAATAGTACCCTAGCCTTAGAAAGTCGCCTCTATACTCTTAGGAACTATTTTTGGGATTATGTGAGGAGTGGGGTCAAAATAAGGTATTTAAATCGGGTTTCTAACTTACTGAGGTCTGCTGTAGTGGGCATTTAGAAAACCAACCCTTCGCTGCAGCGGGATCCTTCCTCGCTGTAGCAGTAGATTTTGGGCAGTGAGCACGAAAATTTTCTACTTTTTAGTCTCTAAAAATCATTCTAAGTCCCTATGCACACAAGCCAGCAAACAATCAAGTTAAAAAACACATCACAGAGTCACTTATAAGTCACAAAACACAATGTAAAACACACCCCAATTTATTTAGGCCCGCTCATTCCTAACATCGGGAAAGTACTAGCAAGGGTAGAATGGTCAATGCACGCATAACGACTAAGCGGGTCATTACAGTCTCATCTGAATCTGAGATCTAGTTAGCATCACTCTATCCTTCTAGTACAGCGGGAAATCCACTATATTTAATACCGTAGTTCATAGTACCTCTCAAATATTTCAAAAGTCTTCTTAATGCATTCTAATGATCATTGTTAGGATTATGAGCATATCTACTCAATCTACACACCGCATAAGCTATATCAGATCTAGTAAAATTCATCAAATGCATTAAACTACCAATAATTTGAGCATAATAATTTTGAGAAACATCTTCTCTATGATTCTTTTTCAATTGATTAGTAGAATCAAAAGGAATGCTCACAGGTACCACATCAAAATTTTCAAACTTTTTAAGCATTTTTTCTACATAATGTCCTTGAGTTAAAATTAAACCATCATTGTCTCTAATTATTTTTATGCCCAAAATAACACTTGCTTCTCCCATATCTTTCATGTCAAAATTTGAAGACAAAATTTTTTGGTCTCATTTTGCTATATCAAGATTAGAACCAAAGATAAACATGTCATCCACATGAAGACATATAATAACACAATGACCATCAAACAAGTTTTGTATAAACACATTTGTCTAGTTCAACAGAGGTAAAATCATTACTTAACAAAACTTGATCAAATTTTTCATGCCATTGTTTCGGAGCTTGTTTTAAACTATATAAAGACTTTATTAATTTACAAACTTTATTTTCTTGACCAGCCACTACACAACCTTCGGGTTGCTTCATATAAATTTCCTCCTCTAAATCATCATTTAAAAATGCAGTTTTAACATCCATTCGGTGAATAAATAATTTGTGAATAGATGCCAACGCAAATAAAACACGAATAGAGGAAATTCTAGTCACTGGAGCATAAGTATCAACATAATCAATATTTTGTTTTTGAGTAAAGCCTTTAGAAACAAGTCTAGCTTTATATTTATCAATAGAACCATGAGGATTATATTTCCTTCTAAAAATTCATTTACAACCAATGAGTTTAGATCTCGGGGGTACATCAACTAATTGCCAAGTATTATTTTGTAAAATGGAGTTTATTTCAGATTTGAGGGCTTCTTCCCAATGAGAAGCATGAGAAGAAGAAATTGCTTCAGAAAAAGTTAAAGGATCATTATCAACAATATAAGTGTAAAAGTCATTACCATAAAGAGTTTTCTATCCTTGTCCTTTTACTTCTCAAATTCTCATTTTCAAAATCATTTTAGAAAACAGGAACACTAGAAGTACTTTCTTTTTGAAAGGTAGGAACATGAGAAATATTATCACGTTTGAAAGGAAAAATATTCTCAAAGAACTCAGCATTTTTTGTTTCTACTATAGTGTTGCGTTCAATCACATCACTGTTGATTACAAGAAATCTATATGCAGCACTATTATTAGCATAACCAACAAACATACAAATATGACTAGTAGCACCAGAGTCTATAACCCAGTCACTCACACTGGTCTCAATATTTTCTCGGGAAATGACCGCAAAAATAATATCATTTGCTTCATCCGAATTAATTTTTGACTCAGCAGGATTGTCAAATTTCTTACACACTTTTCTTGAAATTAATAACTTTGGGCTTGTAACCATGTTTATTTTCATTAAAAAGAGTAGAGATATACTTACATACTTTTTAGTAGCATAATTCCAAAAGTTGAGTAGTGTAGCGAAGACAATTATAGTTGAAAGTATAACAAGAGTAGAACCTCCAACGCCAAAAGTTTTACCAGCCTGCCATGATTTGTAATCACAGCAACAAGTAAATGTCCACCCGATCACGTCACTAATCTTGTACACTTCACTCTTGGATACACCATAAAGTATCAAGAACATAAACAAGACTTTCTTCAACAAAACAAGGTTAGATTTTCCGTGCTTCATGACAACAAGATTTATCCTTAAGATTGTTGAAAAATATAGATGAAGCTTTTGAAATGTTTTTATTGTATAAATCTGAAGTAGCAAATCAATTGAATAAGAAGATCAAAAGAGTAAGATCTGATAGAGGTGAAGAATACATTTTGTTTAATGACTTTTGTGAAAAGGAAGGAATTATTCATGAAGGTACTCCTCCATACTCACCCGAATCGAATGGAGTAGCTGAACGGAAAAATAGGACTTTTAAAGAAATGATGAATTGCAGGCTTGTTAGTTCATGTGCACTTGACAATCTTTGGGGTGAAGCTATTTTGTGTGCTTGTCATTTACAAAATAGAATTCCTTAATGACAGTATCTTAATTGACATGCCTCAAGCTTTCAAGAATTTCCTGCAAGGTTCGTGATCATGTATTTTTTGACAGGGTTCGTGATCAAGTATTTTTTCGTAAGATTTCCAACAATCTTAAGGATGTTTCACCCGTACTTGATCACGAATCTTGTTAGAAAATACTTGAGATTGTTGGAAATCTTACGGAGAAATACTTGATCACGAACCTTGCAGAAATTTTTTTGAAAGCTTGAGACATGTCAATTAATTAAGACACTGTCCTTAAGGATATTTCACTCGGGATGGGTGTGTTCCCCAAGATTCAACGAGCTCTTTTAGTACAAAATTAGGAGGCAGAAACTAACAAAAATTTCACAAAGCAGAAAACCCTGCACAATATAATATGAAAGGAAGAATATGTAGAATATGTTTTTTCATATATCTCATGTTTTTCTGTCATCTACCAACAAAAGAGAATATATATATATATATTTTATTCATTATTTTAATACTACATTAATGGACCTCTATTCCTTTTAGAGCGTCTCAACTCTCAACATTAAAATATAATTAATAATAATAGCCATTATGGCTATTCAACTTACCGTTAGCCATTAGAGCTATTCAAAGAATTTACTTGTTTGTTACAATTGCAAAACTTAAGAATTCAAAGACCAAGTCAAATAGTCTCTCAAGCATTAAAGCTGATATAATATTATAAAATAATTAGCCATTAAAGAGTCATTAATATAGTATTAAAATAATGAATAAAAATATTTCTTTTGTATTAAAGCCAATAAAAATGTTAGAAATAGTCCTTATTATTTTTGAGATAATAAATAGAAAATAATATTTTTCTAACAATCGCCCATATATCTCAAAATAATAAAATAAATAAAATAAGAAGTTTTGCTGGGTTTACGTATATGAGCACAATGCGTCGAATCTGGTGTCTCGTAGACTATGAACCAGACCTAGATAAAATAAGATTAAACTTACAGAACAATTAGTGAAGTTTAGAACTTCTATGAACCAATAATTCTTTTGTAAGCCTAGGGTCTTATTCTATCACATTATACTCACACAATCTTTGTCGTTATCGCGGTTTTGCGTGTGCGTTTCCTGGTATTCATGAGTGTTCTAGAAATCCATCACAATTTCATAAAAACGACACCACTTCACACTCATATAGGTCCATCCATCAAGTGTATTCTGCAGAGAAATACACCACCTATAAAGGATATGGTAATGGATTAAAAATTTATAGCTCAACCTCACTTTGCCTTGCAGTTTTGCACTATATTCACACACCATATGAAAGAACATAATTTAATAGTGCACTTTTGATCAACTAATGATTTGTTATTACCCATATGAACCTAATTCATGGGGTCTCCAATCAAATAGGTTGGGTTACCATCACTGTTAATCTTCCCAAATGGCAAAAGTCTCATTTCCCTCGATGTTTCTTTTAGTCTTGTGAATCAGCCAAATTCACCTTAGACATTACATAAATCATGAAATAATTTCATCTTACAACAACTTCTTTATCACATTGTGTCAACACAAAAAATCTTGAGTTTGTTCCAATTTAAGTACTCACTAAGTAGTTTCTTAACCACTCAGCCTCATAACCAGCCAACTCTAAAGCCTCAATTCAGATTCATTATCGATATAGTAATTGTTCTTTGTTTGGCTGAATTGGATGTTATTCACCCCCACAAAAGGTGAACACGTAGTTTCTAGTGGATTTTGTCTCATCTGAATCAAAGATCCGGTTTATCATCATTGTATCTTTCTAATACGCAACGGAAAATTCATTTAACACCATAATTCATGGTACCTCTCAAATATATTTTCTTTACAAAATTTGGATCTCATCATCAACGCCTTCTTTCCAAACTTTATTTTCAAAAACATTTTGAATAACAAGACCAAATAAAATATTATCTCTTTTTGAAAAGTTCTCTCGACATAACTCCAGTAAGACACCATGACCCCCACATTTTCAAAAATTTAAGATAGAGGAATAATATTTTTCATAACTCTTTTTTTTTTTTGAATTAAAACTACCAAGCAGATTGCCTGATAGTGTTTTATTAAAAAATCTAGTTCTATACAAAAGCTAAAATACATAAAGTAAAGGAATATAATACATGAAACCAAACTAAAGGAAATCTAAAAGCTTGTCTATTGCAAATCCTTTGGCCTTGACTTGATACCATGTTAACACCTCAAGCTCTCACCAGGTGCTATGGATCCACAGTCCATTGAATTAAACTTCAGGCTTCAAGGATGGAATATAATTCCTTCAGAAAGTTCCTCATGTTTAGCTGTTTTTGTGTTTGATCCAGGCCTATGTAGTGTTGACCTTTTCCTTCAAGAATGATTGTATAAAAGGATCCTTTGGAGAAGTGACAACGAGAATGAGCATGTAATCACACTAATACCCTTTGTTGTAACTTTTTGTCGAAAAGTCCTTATATTCAATCGCTAAATCATTCTAGGCTTTGAGTCTTCTTCGGTTTTGACATGCTTGCGAAATCCTCATTGCATATGTTAATCTCCTGGAATCTGATGATCTTTGGCTTGTCTGATTCTAATGTATTCAAAATCTGTTTTGCTTTCCTTGGAAGTGATTGGTAGCTATTGAACTGAGGTTCACCTGCAAAATCAAAAACAAAGTTAGTCAAAAAATCTGCCAATCCATTTCCTTCCCTCAGTACATGCTCCACTCTCACTTCCTTATCCCTCCTCAACCTTATAATATCCGTTATGATCAAAGAGATACTCCATGGTACTTCCCATTGTCCTGTCAAGATCATTTTAAGAGTCATTGAATCAGTCTCCAAGATTACAGGCAATAGATCATTTGTTACACAGTATTTAAACCCCTCATGTAATGCCATTGCTTTAGCAACTAAATTTGATCCATCTGATATTCTTCTAGCTATAACATGCACTAGGTCTCCCTCAGAGTTCCTAATACAAAATGTCGCTGAGCTTGGCCCTGGATTACCTCTAGAAGCACGATGTGAGTTACACTTAAACCACCCTAGCATAGGCAAATTCCATCTCACTATCTTGCTCACTATATGTGGTCTGTATATTTCAAACATCTGCATAATCTGTGGAAGAGACTTTGGTACTTGCATTCTTGGATGTCTAACTCTGCACATCTGATGTATGGTCAAATTTATTTCATATATCACCTTATTGATTGTCATCTTCCCTCCATGCACCACAGTGTTTCTCCACTTCCATATTTGCCACATTGTGATCACTGGAGTGACTCTAATAATAGATTTGAACTTAGATGAAAAATCAGCATTCCACCAGACCTGTATCACTTGTTTCACCTGAAGCAAAGTTGTTGTGATTCCTACGGACTTTAACATATCTTCGGACTTTGTGAAGCAATTTTCCCGTGACAAATAGATGATCTACGGTTTCACATTGTTTAGGATCACAAAAATAGCATTTTCCTTCTGTGTCAATCCCAATCCTTCTCACTACATCCCCTACTGGTAGTTTGCATTTCCACAATCTCCAGAAAAAGAATGAGATTTTGAAAGGCAAACCTGGTATCCATATGCTTTTGTATATATCAGACTTGCTAGCTTTCCTTCTTAAGAGCTCCCATGCACTTCCAACTATAAATTTACCAGATGCTGTCATCATCCACCTTGGTTTATCCCATTCTTCTGTAGATTCATGAAAGTTTAATTCTTCCAGTATATGATTAACAATATCGGTAGAAAAAGGCATTTGTAGTTTACTCATGTTCCACCCATCCCGATTTCTCAATTCCTTGACATCTTGTCTTTTCATCCACAACAAAATCATCGGGAACTAAGTAGTATAAAGCTCCAAGTTTTGTCCAATTATCAAACCGGATATTAGCAGGTTCAACTTCTTGGCTCCCACCACATTTCATGCTCCATGTTGTCTCTAGCTTCTAACATCATTTTCCGGACACGAGGAGTTCTCGCTTTCCAAGGCACATACGAGGGTAGTGCCTTTTACAATACTTGTTCCACATATAATTTGACCATAAAGTATTTGTAGTTCTAAATTTCCACGAGTTTAGCACATAATGCTTTAGAAACATCAAATAAGGATGCGAAGCCAACTCCACCTTCCTCCTTTGGCAAGCACGGATTCATCCATGAAGACCAATGTCTTCTTCTTCCTTCTTCACAATTATTCCGGAAAAAAATCTTGCAAACACCCAATGCGGATCATATATAACACCCTTTGGAGGTCGATAGCCGAGTAGGTGAATTGGCATACTCGGTAAAACACTGTTGATCAAAATAGCTTTTCCTCCAAAAGATAAAAGTCTTCCTTTCTAAGCTGCCAGTTTGTCCTTCATTTTTTTGATCAAATCATTATAATCAGTCTTTCTCTTTCTTGCATGTGTGATTCGGCAACCTAAGTATGTGAAAGGGAAAGATCCATATGTGAAAGGGAAAGATCCATAAGGGAAAGACCCCCTAGTAAAACCAGTAATAGCCTCCACCTACTGCACTATCATATTTGCAACTTTACTATGCATGTGGAAGGAACTTTTTCCTTTGTTGATAAGCTGCCCTGACATCTGCTCATACTCCTGTAATATTCCCATGATCAGCTGTAATGAAGTAGCATATGCAGATGAGAATATAATAGTATCATCTGCATAAGCAAGATGATTCAAATTAGCACTCCATTTAGGCATTCCATAGCTTCTAAAGCCATTGTCCTCAAATAAAGAGTTCAATGCTCTAGACAGCACTTCTGCAGACAAAATAAACAAAGCAGGAGAGAGTGGATCTCCTTGCTTAACACCTCTTGTTGAATGGAAAAATCCAGAAGCCTGTCCATTGAATAGAACTGAGTACCAATTGTTTGCTATCAATCTCCATATCATATCTATAAATACTTCTGCAAATCCCATCTTCCTCAGGACTCTTGCCAAAAAATCCCATGATACTCTATCATAAGCCTTAGCCACATCCAATTTAAGCACCACATTAGCTGGTTTTCCCCTAAGTTTTATATCTGAAACCACTTCTTGAGTCGACAATACATTCTCAATGATACATCTTCCCTTTACAAAACCAGACTGATTAGTAGATATCAAAGAGGGCAAAACATTTTCAAGTTTATTTTGCACCACTCTAGAGATCACTTTGTTTATAAAATTACTGAGACTTATGGGCCTCATATCTGCAAAGGTCTCAACATTATTCTTCTTTGGGATCACAACCAGATTTGTATGAGTTATGGAGTTTGGCAAAAAGTCTGTCCTTCAAAGAAAACTTTCACTATATTATACACATCAGCCCCCACAATTTCCCAGCATACTTGATAAAATGCTCCTATCATACCATCTGGACCACCTGAGCTATCTCCTGATAGATCAAAAACTGCATTCTTAACATCTTCTAGAGTTGGCATGCTGGTAAGTATTTGATTTTTCTCCTGAGTAACCATATTAGGAACATGTTGCAGCAATGAGAAATCTGAGGAGATATCCTCCTGTGTAAACTGATGATGATAAAATTGAGTTGCTTCCTCAGCTAGAGCATCTCCCCCTCAATCCAACTTACATTTTGCTTTTTCATCCTTTTGACCTGCAATCTCTTCCTCCTACCATTTACCATATTGTGGAAAAACCTTGTATTCCCATCCCCCTCAGAAAAGCAAGTAAAATGAGATTTCTGTCTCCAGAACTCCTCCTCATAATGCATATACTTCTTCAATTCTGCTTGTGCTAGTTGGAGAACCATCCTGTTTGCAGGAGAAGGATCATCTTCAAAAAACTGTTCTTTAACTCTCACAATATCTTCCCTTACTACCAGTTGCTTGAAGATATCCCCAAAGGTAGCTTTACTCCATTCTGATAAAAACAGACTTAACTTTTTTAAGGTTCAGTTTAAAAGTAATGAGTTCATCTGCTTCAAACTCAGTATTCCACCCTTGATTCACAACTTCTAAGAAGGATTCATGTTCTATCCAAAACTTTAGAAATCTAAAAGGCTTCCTTACATGTTGAGATGAATTTCCACAAGTAAGTAGAAGAGGAGCATGATCAGAACCAGTTCTAGATAAATGTTCAACTTCCATGTGACCAAACCAATCCTGTAGTTTTGAGTTAGTGAGCATTCTGTCCAACCTTTTAAAAATACAATCTCTACCAGCTCTACCATTCCACCATGTGAATAAGCTCCCTTTAAAAGAAACTTCAAATAGTTCACTTGAGTTCACACAGAATGCAAAATCTTCATACTTATCTGGATAAACTGGCAGACCCCCTATTTTCTCATCTTCATGCATAATGACATTGAAATTCCCTCCCACAAGCTAGGGCACTTCCATTTGATCAGCCAGGTTATACAAGTTATCCCAAAGACTAATTCTTTCCAATGCTTCACACTTTGCATAAATCATAGTAGTCATAAGAATCTTATTATCCTCCTGAAAATTTAGCTTAACTGTAATCTGTTGATCTGTATCCTGAATCACCTCTATATCTATATTATCATTTATAAAGAACCAAATTTTACCATTGCAGTTATGATGTGCATACCTCATGCCCAATCTCCTTCTAAATCCTTGAATGTTTCTAACATGCTGAAATAGTTCCATCAAAGCAATGACGGAGAATTTATGATGCCTATGTAACATTTGCACTCTATGAAAAGCTTGCTGTGAATTCACAGACCTGATATTCCAAAATAGAGTCTTCATAAAGATTTATTGACATTCTTCACAGCTCTATTTGGCAATATTCTTATAGGCTGAATATCCACTACACTTTGTTTTTTGCCCTTCTTACTCCCTTTCTGCATGGACTTTGGAGAAATATCAGCTTCCTTAGCTACCTGATTAAACACCTGCTCTATGGTTTCCTCACCTACCCCATCTTTAGCACTGCTACTTATATGAAGCTGTTCAGGTACTGCCATATCTGATAGATTATGAGACACTACATCATGCAGTTCCTTCAAAGGAGAAGGTTTCTTCAGGGGTAGAATTTGTTGATCTTGACCTTTTTCCATCAGATCCACATACAAATCATCAGGTTCCTCCCTTTTAGGTGGGTAGGATCCCACTCCATCATGATTTATAGAAAAATTCAAATGATCCTCCTGTCTGATCACAATTGGAATAGGAAATTCCTTCTGAGTATGCTCCTGATTAAAGGCTATGTTGCTTAGCTCATGATCCTGAGCTAACTTGTCCACATAATCATTTAATTTCTGCTTCTCTCCATCCTCTACATGTTCCTGGCTATCTGCTACTTTGTCTCCTCCATCAGCTTGAGAGTCATCTAAATTGTTAGTTTTTTCTTCAGGACCCTTATAAATAACTATCCCAGAACTTGCACTATCTTCTACTTGTTCTTGAATATCTGCTACTTTGTCTCCTCCATCAGTAACTGTCTCTTGGGGATCATCTACATTGTTAATCTTTTCTTCAGGACCCTTGTAAATAACTATCTCAGTACCCACACTTTCCTTCACATTCTCAGCCCGCATTCTAATATGTCCTTCTTCTCTAGTTACTTTCAAACTTTCATCAGATTTGTCAACATCTTCTGCCTCCTTGATTAAAACATCTGGCTCTTTGGGTGTCCCTACTGAGTCAGTAGGAGCCAAATACTTTGTGTTATCATTATCCACCCCTTCTTCTACATTGTCATTCAATACTTCAAAATTATTTTGAAGTGAAAATCCTTCTGGTTGCTTGTCTTTCCCTGCATGACCATCCTCCTTCCTCTTCTTTCCCATGTTAGTAGAATTTGGATAAGTAACAACTTTTCCACTAGACAACACCTTTGGAAAATATTGCTGCACAGGATATCTCCATCTATTATACCTATTATACCTTCCTAGATATTGAAATCCCTTAGATGTTGCTGCTATTATTTGTTTCTCAATTATCACTTCCTCACTCATCTTCACTTCTGCCTTTCCTTCATAGACATCCTCTTTCTTTTCTGCCTTCACCTCAGGATGTAACACTATACATTCTTCCTTTAAATGGCCTTGTAACTTACATTCAGTACAATACTTAGGCAAATGATCACACTGAATCTTTACTTTCATAACATTCACTTCCTTGGTTTGGTCATCTTCAATCTCCATCATAACAAACTTAGGAAGATCTGATAATAAATCCAGTTGCACCTTTACCCTGGCACAATTAGGCCTGGTTTTATTAATAGTAGCCATGTCCAATAACAATGGTTTCCCAACTGCCGATGCTAAGGTAAACAAAGATTCTTAACAAAGTAAGTAGGCAGTAAATAAGGGAAAGATATCCATGCCATTGCAATTGAAGTCTCTTCGTCCACCCTAAAATGGGAATTATATATGAGAGGTCTCATCTGATAAGACTTACCATCCTTAGACTTCAACCAAAAGGCACTCTTAGAAGAGATGTTTATGAAATCTTCCATTAAAAAACATCTAATCAAAATATGTCGATCTCTTAGGAATCCAACTTGACACTTTCCCTTAGCACCACATTGACTTGGAACAATATCTCTCAACTCATCCATTTCTGGCCAGCCATATGAGAACTTACCTACAATAGCATGCTTTAAATTCTCTATTTGCTCCATTCTTGATACTTCTGACGTAGTCCAATGCACCACTGGGATACCATCAACATATTGAACCTCCTTGATAGGTATAGGATCAACAATGGGGTTGGTAGTAGGGGTACATTCATGCACAAAAGTCTGCATGTAGGTTGTAGGATTTGTATCTTCGACTGATAGAAGCAGGACAATAGGCTGAGAAGCGGGTATTTTCGTGTTGGTAAGGGGAGGGTAGTGATCTAGGTTGGACGTTGACGGAGGCTGGCCAGCCGCCGTTGACGGCTGACCAGTGGCCGGAGTGGCCATAGTGTGAAGGTAGGTTTAGATTAGGGTTTGCATGGTAATAGGAGGAGAGAGAAGAGAGCTTTTTTAAAAAAAAATTGTACTTGTCTAGTCGGTTACTGCTTTAGAATGAAGTTGTAATGTCTAATATTTTTCATAACTCATAATAAGTATTATCAATTTTTCGTAAGACTCATCTTATAAATAACAAGCTACTAATATAGCTTCACCCAAAATATTATATTCAACTAATAACCACATTATGTCATCATCAACTAATATTTAAGAAAGTACCATTTTCATAAAAAATGAAACGAATAAATCTTACTAAGTGAGCTCTTAAAAAATAGAATATGTACACTTGATATGCCACACATAAATGAAAGAAAATAAGTACATATACTAGCATTTATAACATCATTAAATATTGTAAGCGCACACAGATACACCATGATTGCAAACTCATTGCTCATAAGATGATTATTTATGCAACCTTATCATACTCAAAATAAAAACTTCACTCCAACTTTTTTTTTTTTTGGTTAAAAAAGAATTCCTCATTAACCAAATTGGTCAGAATATTAGCTAAAAAATATGGATCACTCAAAAATTTTCAGATGTGAGTTTAAGAACTTTTTCCTTTTCAAGGACTACTTAAGTTCTTGAATCACTGAGATAAATAAATCATTCGTCTTCTGCAACTTAGGTGTAAAATACAAAATTATTTTGTTAGCACAAAGATGCCTAGCAGCACCAAAGTCATCTAACACCCAATATTTCACATTAGCCACAAGATTCATCACATGAGAAATGACCACAATAATATATTTTTACTTAGCAGGATTATCATTTCTCCGAATGTTTTTCGATATCGATGGACATGATGGCTTAGTTTGTCACACAAAATATATCATATTTATACAGTAATTAAATCTGTCGTAATTCAACAATTTTTTTTATTTTTTATTTTTTTTAAGATCATGAAGAACTTCCATCACAAATACAATATCCTTTGTTTCTCAAATGTACATATTGTCGCAACAAGAATATCAAATTTCTGAGGTTTCAAAAATTTAATAAACATTTTTTGCCAACTTAAACTTTATGCTAAACTCTTTGATACCTTCTATATTCAAATACCAACATAAATTTTTCAAAATATAAAAGCAACACAGAGCTTAAATCCACATAAATGCCCCATACTTACTGGAATAAACAATGATCATAATTATTCAACAATTTATTCACCCAAATGACCAAACAAGATAAACAGAGATTATTTTTAGATCCTAAAGTAGTTTCACAAAATTACAGCTAAGTCTCCCCACAAAGTCAAAGTTTTACGATCAAATTTTTCATTAATTTTTTTGCCATATATATAACTACACAAAACCAACAATCCAGAAGTTAAAAGTGCTATATCTTTCACCATACAAGATGCACATACACATTAACAATCTACAAGTCTGTAAAAATAATATACAATCATAAATACTTCTAAAATAGAAAGGAGATTATATATATCATCTTGAGGTCAAAGTTCATCTACCTTTATAAAGTACGTTTAACATTCAAATATTAGCAGACGCATATCTAGAACTTAGATAGATTGTACTAAGTTATTCTCTTTTAATTTTCCGTAAGAATACCGGGTGAAATATCTTTAAGACTGTTGGAAATCTTATGGAAAAATACTTGATCACGAACCTTGTCGGAAAATACTTGATCACGAACCTTGCAGGAAATTCTAGAAAGCTTGAGGCATGTCAATTACGACACTGTCCTTAAGGATATTTCACCCGGTATGGGTGTATCCCTCAAGAGCCAAAATAAATAATCCGCAAAAGAAATGAGAAGAAAAAATATTAGCTCTTGGTATTTTTCACCCTTCCAAAATGAACACAATCGAATATATATTAGACTAGAAAATGATTCCCACATGAAAACATCTGCCATAAAGTGTCACCAAATGAAAATAAATATTGGAAGGCCGTTTGATAACGGTCAAATTCATTCCATATAAATACTGCCATTAAGGCTAATAAAGGAGAATCAATTCTTTGGTTTTAAAGTCAATAAGAACGTTATAATATTCCTTCTGTTTTTGAGATATATAACTTATTTTTTTAACAATCCCCCACAAATAATAATAATAATAATAATAATAAATATAATAATAATAATAATAATAATAATAATAATATATAACCAGACCTAGATAAAATAAGATTAAACTTATAGAATAATTGGTGAAGTTTAGAACTTTTATGAACCAAGAATTCTTTTGTAAGCCTAGAATCTTATTCTATCACATTATACTCACTCAATCTTTGTCGTTATCGCAGTTTTGCGCTAAGAGGCCATGCGCGTATCCTGGTATTCATGAGTGCTCTAGAAATCCGCCACAATTTCATAGGAACGGCACTACTCCACACTCATAGAGGTCTACCCATCAAGTGTACTCTGCGGAGCAATACACCTCCTATAAAGAATATGGTAATAGATTAAGAGTTTATAACTCAGCCTCACTTTGCCTTGTAGAATTGCATTATATTTACACACCTTAGGAAGGGATATAATTTTATAGTGCATACTTGATTAACTAATGACTTGTTATTACCCATATGAACCTAATTCATGGGATCTCCAATCACATAGGTTGGGTTATCATCATTGTTGGTCTTCTCAAATTGACTTAAAAATCCCATTCCCCTCGATGTTTCTTATAGTCTGTGAATTGATCATATTCACCTCCGACTTCACATAATTTACATAAATGATTTCATCTCATAGCAATTGCTTTATCACATTTTGTCTCAAATGAATGTATTTTATTGCCATTGAAAAATTATTTTTCAACTACAGTTAATGTTGCTTGGCAACCACAATAGAGACATGTTGATTTTATCTCCACCTCAATACTCACTAAGAAGTATCTTAGCCTCATTACTTATCAACTCAAAAAATTCACTATGTTTAGTACCATAATGTTAGTACCTCTCAAATATATATTTTCCAAAATTGAGGAGCATAACAATATAAGACACCCCCACATTTTCAAATATTTCAATCTAAGGAAATAACTTTTCCAGTTCACAAGTTTTTTTTTTCTTTTTCTTTTTTTTCAGTTTACTTTTAGGAAAATCAACCTGCATGTTTTGTTATGCATATATTCAACATTTGCATTCATTAATTCACAAAATCATATGGTGTTGGTTACCATTCGTCAAACATACAATTCGTCCATTTTATAAATAGATAATGAATAAAATTTATTTCAACATTTTGAATAACAAGATCACGTGAAATATTATCACTTAAAAAAAAAAAACCTCTTGACATAATTTTAGTAAAACATCGTGACCCCAACATTTTTAGAATTTTTAAGGTAGGGGGTAACGTTTGCACCGTTCACCACCATTCATAAGACGTTTACCATTTATTTATTTATTTTTTTAAAAAAAAATTGTGAGGTATCCACAAAAAATGAATTTTGCATATCCACCAAGAAAGTAAAACTAGATGTAATAGTCATTAAGTAAAATGATATTCATAACACAAAAGTTAGTTATAAGCAGTATACTACGTCATTAACCGTTCCTTTTTTGTTAAAAAATAATAATAATAATTGACACACATAGAAATAGAATCGAAGATCCATATCACCTTAGAGTGGCTACAGCCTCTAATCAGTTATATATAAATTGCACTAAATGAGTCAAGGATGAAATCTCTCTAAGCAGACATATTAGCATTTTCGTCTATAACTTAAAAATTATTAAGCATAGATAAATCTGTCACGACCCAATTTAGGTTCGCGCGGGCACCCATCATTCCCACCTCGGTAGGGGAACCCTTACCCAAAACAAATTCATAAACAAGTAAAGAACAAGATTCATTAGCCTTCAAGATAAATTATAATCAAAAGCGGAAGTCAAACCAATGTATATAAACAGAATAGCGGAAGTGTTTAAAACAATTTAATAAATACACTGACTCCTTTTCCCATGACATGGTCTAGACTAGTACAAGAGCGACTAAGATTTGAACATTGAATATAATAATAAATCTAAGACTCCACCTCTATCTCGGAATGAGACTGATGGAGGCCTTCAAGATAGGTACCGTGCATCTTCCGGAAGACTCCAATCGGTCAATATCCTAAAAAACTCTACACCCCAAAAGGGATGTAGCAAGAGTAGTATCAGTACAACACTAGTACTGGTAAGCATCATAGGCCGACAATGGTTAGAAATGCATAACGGTAATAGAATCTACAAATAAGCATAGTAGGCAAAACTAAGTCAACATCACACATCACCTACACTCACCTGAACAAATATGAAGGTTCTTATTTCCATTAACCCATTCTTAGGGATTTATTTCCTTATTACATTAACGCTCACTTTATAAGCTCATATAACATACAATAGGCAACAATGCTCAAGAATCACTAGCCAACTATCATTACATAATTTGCTCGTGTTTTAAGGGAAGTCCTCTCGTCATTCTAGTGTTCATTACTCACCCCACCTAGCAATCATACACCTTCATATTAAGGTCACCTAGTACCACGCTTTCCCAATCCAATATCACAACCTATGATTATAGCAACTAATTCCAACTATTGCTTAATCTTATTCAGTACATCACAATTATGTCACCACAAGTCATCACTTATGTTATAGCATCTAAACCCAACTGTGCCAAGTCTCAGTACATCTAATCTGTACCGTATACCTCAGAATATCACTAGAATATCATAAGAATATAAAAAGAAGCCAAGGTACAATGCAATGCAATAATATATGAAATATGGATGCAATGCATATGCACCGATACACATATACTCCGATGATGGAACATCACATCTCGGCGGCACAACCCACGGAGGACCCACGAAGTCCATGTACCAATCCTCACGATTCCGGCAAAGACCTTAGCAATCGCTACCAGCACTCATACCTCGATTCCGAGATAAACATCGGACATCGGTCCTCACGTCACTCTCATCCAATTGAGCCCAGCTCATAACAGTGTTTCCTTGTATATCATCAATGTATCAACAGTATACCATGAAGGATGAGAATGCGTGCAATGTATGAGTTCAATATCAATAATCAAATCAATCTCAACAGTACCACACATGGTCACACCAACAATATCAATCAAAGGCTATACAATAAGCCGCAATAATATCACAAGAATCGTCTCAAACAACAACATTAAGGTGCTATAATATCCCTATCAAGATATATCACTAGTCACCTATATCTACGATCTCCACGTGGCAACGAGCCAACAACAAATATAACAAGATAAGTCATAACACAACAGGGTGACTAGCCCCAAATCACATAACAAGGCCCAACCTAAGGCAAAATCCAACCCAACTTTATACCCGAAGGTTTACATGCATTCTCCGACAATATCGTCTAAATATATGCTTCGCTAATCGAAGTCTCACCATAGGGTAATCATAAACCCACAACTATACTAGTGTTACATAATAACCGCTACCTCTTATACATTATCAATCTAAGTATCCATCCCAATATACGAGGTCCTATACATGCATTCTCCGTTTCATCTAACATTCGTATATGAAAGTCTAACCGGAGTCTACCAATAGAAGGAAGTCGTAACCTACCTCAGGACCTAACAGGTGTGTGAACATCCACTTGGATTCCATCTTCCATGTTCGTAGCGAACTTGTTGGTCTGGAAGGTCTAAGAACGATGGATGCATTAGAGTAAGTAACAATTGTGGAATTTGGGGTCATAGGGGTAGAATCGTCATTTCTAAAATAATTATTCTAGATTCTTGATTATTGTTATTTCACCTCCTTTAAGGAAAACAAGGTTTACCTAAGTCAAACTTACCTTACTAATTCACATAAGACATTATTAGCAACTAACAAGTTAACCCCTTGAGAAATAGCAAGTATTTAGGCTTAGAACTAGTTATTAAACTAATTCTTGCAATGAGGAAGTCATCCTAGAGTTACTAATTATTCTAGGTCAATCATTACCACATTTACCCCGTAGCCTCATAAGATTAAAAGAAAGGATCCTCATTTAATGCTCTACTATACTCATAAATAGTGCAAGAGGATAGAGGGGATTTAAAGGAAGATGAAATGAGGGGTTTAAAGAGTTTACCTTCCCAACATTTAAGTCTCTAGGGCTGGAATTTGCTCTTAGTGGCGGCTGTAGATTTGGGAGAAATGAATATTAGGTCCAGTCAATATTGAGCTTTAAATGGAGATATAACTGCTCATCAACCGCTGTGGCGGTCTAGCTGTAACGACCAGCTTGGTCGTTATTGTCATGACCCAACTAGTGGGTCATGATGGGTACCCGAAGCTGACTATCGAGCACCGCTCATCATGCTATCTATCACACCCAACTCGGACGTACATCATCCTCAACACAAGACTTATCATGAATAATCACTACATACCTCCCGAAAACATATATGCGATATAGGCCCATAAGGCTACAGAAATGATGTACAAGGTATACACTAAGGAGGTCACATAACACCTATTACCCACACATAAGTATCTACGAGTCTTTAACTAGAGTACTGAAATCATAAGGACGGGACAGGACCCTGCCATACCCCAAATATGTACACAAAAGAATATACCAATAGATCGCACTCCGTGAGTACCGGGAAGCCCCGTACAACCGTCGATAAGGCTCCTAGGTGTCCGGTCCATCTCCCTATCTAACTGTCGGCATGAACACAGCGTCCATAAAAGAAAAAAGACGTCAGTATGAACATTGTACTGAGTATCTAAGGCATGTATATCAACATAATGAAGAGGTAAGAGAACATGAGATGAAGGGATAACCTGTAACTGCTTGCCTCTTAAGGCGGAATCATGCATGCTAACAAGGAAAACATCATATCATGCATACGTATATATAAACTGCCCGACCATATAGGTACGGTGTGATCATCATTAGCCCGCGTCCGGGGTAAACATCTCAAGCCGCCCACTAGTGGTGTCTGCCCGACCATATAGACACGGTGTAATCATCATCATCATAGCTGCCCACTACGCCCATCGTAGTGGTGACTGCCCGGCCAAGTAAGCGCGGTGTAATCTTACATATACATAATAAGAAGCATGCATGGGAGCTCAAGTAAAAGCTGTAACTCTATCGGAGTGACGTAAGGTCGGGAACCTCCGATTACATTATGGAATAATCATCATTGCTATGTCTCACCTTGAAGGAACTAATATCATGAGGTGAGGCAATAACAAGAAATAACATCAATGAAATCATAAAGATAAGAATATCAAGCTCATCATAGCATCATTATCATCATCATTATCATGAAACATATCTCATCTCTATATCATAAGAAGCTCTTAAGAATCTTTAACTTTCATTTTTTGGGATGTAAGAAGGTCATGGAAATATAGAGAAGGAATCATAATATAGAAGTCATGCCTTTGAAAGAAGGGGACTAGCCTTACATACGTTTGCGTACTCTTAATGGCTAAACGTTCTCCTTCCGAGCTCACAATTCTACATTCAAGAGAATCGGCACCATGGTTAGGCCAAACATGCCTAAGCTAAGCTAAAACGGCTAAAAGGCTAACGAAAATTGGGCAGCATTTCCTTTGTTTTGAAAACTTTCTCCATATAATATAACAACTCCCAAACATCAATAGCGACACTCATAATATCATAGTCAATAGATCTTTCAAGTTACATTGTCTGCTTCTCAAATTCACCTTCGAAATCATCCATAACCATGACTACAATACAACACCATATTCATTCTCCACATAATACTTCCTCAATGACATTAGCATCATTCATAACAAGATTATACTCATCTCATACTAAGAATCATGACTCAAATTAACTTACTACTCAAAATACCGTTATTTCCATATTTGAGCTCATATCCTACTTCTTTCTCTAATCGAAGTCTTTCAACCACTCAATGCTTTTAATAGCATGAAATAAATGTAAAACTCACCTTTGATTAAGTAGGAATGGTCTTTAGATGAAGATACTCCAAAACCCCAACTTTAACTCCAAAAAAAACCTTGATTTCCACAAACTCTAATTTAGGGTTATGGTAGGGTGTGGAGAGGTATGGAACCTTCAAGAATTCCTTAGAAGTGTCTAGAGAGGTGTAGAAATAAGTGGGAAGAGTTAGAAATAAATTTAGGGTCGTTTGGGATTTAAAAAGGTGGCATTTTCGCTCCCCGATCAAGTTGGCGGAGAGTATGCGGCCTTGCACACTGAGTGTGCGGTCGCACACTCTTCCCTACACTTAGGAGAGGTGCTGGGCAGTGAGCGCTCCAATTTTGGAGAGTCGGCACATAGTGTACAGCTCAGCAGACACAGTGTGCGGGCGCACACTGCCCTATTTTGCCCGGTTTCGCGAAATCATGCTCTCTTTGATTCGTTTGACCTCCAATCCTTATGAAACCTTCTTGGAACTTATATAAAACTTCATTAAAAATCCAAGGGGCTCTATATCTCTTCCTCAAGGTGGTTCTAAGCAATTCTTAACTCAATGATGCGAAATCCTCCCAACATGCTTCTACCTTAACTCTCTTTGACGAACTTGTCCCCTTTTGTCTCAAATGTTTTTGGAATCTTAATTAGAATCATTTAGTATCCCTTCTCACTTATAGGGACATCGTATACACCTTAAATTGCATTAGTCTATTCACCGCACAACAACCCAAAATTCTGAGGTGTAACAGTTATAGTCTTTCCGACACTTTCGCCCCTTCCCCAAGCTTGGTTAGCTCATTTTTGACCTGAGGGGACCGTTGACACACTTCCCAAGGTATTAGATTTGATTCGGATGACTTTTTGTGAAATTTGGTCATAAAGCGAAAAAGAGTTGATTCAAAGTTGACTTTCGGGTAAACGGATCTTTTTCAGAAATCCGTCGATTCCGAGAGGTCCGGATGGTCTTTTAGAACTTGTGTGTATATTTGGTTTGACTCCCAATGCACTCGGATGCATTTTGGGGCTTTGGTTGGGAAGTTGAAATTAAGGTGTCAGGGGTTGACTCAGCCAATAAGACCTCAGTTGGGAATTCCGAGGCCACGAGTGGATTCGTAGCTTGTTTTTATGTGTGTCTGTGTATGTGGTTCATGAACAGATGGCGTCGGGTATTAGTCGGGATTTCGGTTGATATTGAGATTATTTTTGGGGAATTCTGGTGCTGGTGTCCACCATGGCGGCACCATTACCATCCCAGCGTGATACGATCCGGCTTGTGGAAGACACGGATTCGAACAACAAATATGCAGAAATAAAGATAACGAAGAAATCAAGGGATGAGATGTGAAGAATTTGGGATGAGAAGAATAGGGATAGAAGCAAAGCCCAATGAATAATGAACTATGAGCAACCCTAAGTATATGAAACCTAGACCCTCTTAATTTGATTTAATTCAAAGAAACCTATACTATTTGAAATCAAGGCAAGGGAAATTCAATTGAATCCATAAATGAACATCCCTTCATAAAATCAATGGAAATCGGTTCAAAACCTGTCACGACCCAGCTAGAGGACCATGATGGGTACCCGGAGCTAACTACCGAGCACCAACTATCAGAATTATCGTTAAACTCAACCTGAACATGCACCAGTCCCAAGGCAAGCTTATCATGAAATGATCCTCAAATATCTCTCAACACATATAAATACATAAGCCCACAAGGCTACGAAGTGATGTACAGATTATACAATGAAGAGGTCACATCACATCTACTATCCACACAAAAGAATCTACGAGCCTCTAACTCGGAATATCGAAATCATAAGGATGGGACGAGACCCCGCCATGCCCCCAAATATGTACACAAAAGAATATACCGATGTAAAGAACTCGGAGTAGAGGAGTGCTCCCGTAACCTACCGAATAAGGCTCAAGCGTGCGTGCCGCCGTCTCCTGTCTACCTGCGGGCATGAACGTAGGAAAAGGACGTCAGTATGAACAATTTACTGAGTATGTAAGGCATGTATAATAATATAATCAAGAAATAAGAGAGCATAAGATGAAGAGATAACCTGTACTGATTGCCTCTTAAGGCAGAGTCATGCATGCTAACTTTTATATTAAAACAACAACATATCATATATATATGCATACATAACTGCTCGACCATATAGGTACGGTGTGATCATCATTAGCCCGCGTCCGGGCCTCTCACGTCCAGGGTAACCATCTCCTGCCGCCCACTAGTGGTGTCTGCCTGGCCAACTAGGCTCGGTGTAATCATAAGCTGCCGACTATGCCCATCGTAGTGGTGTCTGACCTGCCAACAAGGCACGGTGTAATCATACTCATACATAACATAAAGCATGCATGAGAGCTCAAGTAAAAGCTATAACTCTATCGGAGTGACGTAAGGTCGAGAACCTCCGATTATATTATGGATCAAACATCATCGATAGGTCTCACCTTGAAGGAACTAGGGTCATGAGGTGAGATGGCCAACAATGAATAACATCAAGGAAATTATGAAATAAGATCATTAAGCTTATAATGGCATCAATTCATCAGCTTTGAAATCTCTAGAATTAAAATCATCATCACCATCATTATCATAGAACACATCTTATCTTTTTCTTATAAGAAGCTCTTAAGAATCTTTAACTTCCATCCTTTGGGATGTAAGAAGGTCATGGAAATACATAAAAAGGAAATCGTAATAGAGGAGTCATGCCTTTGAAAGAAAGGGGACTAGCCTTACATACCTTTTTGTCTTCTTAGTGACTAATCGTTCTCCTTCCAAGCCCATAACTCTACATTCAAGAGAATTCGGGCTAAATTAGATCATTTTAAACATGCTTGAGTCTAAACTAAGGCGATTAAGAGCTAACAAAAATTGGGCAAAGATTTTCTTTGTTTCAACAACTTTCTCCATATTCTAAACAATTCCTAAACATCATAGCAACACCCATAATATCATAGTTAATCGCTTTTTTCAAGTTAAACATGGTTCAATCCTCAAAACTCCTTTCCAAAGTCATTCGTGATCATACTTACAACACAATACCATATTCATTATTCACATAATGCTTCCTCAACGTCATTTGTATCATTCATAACAAGATTATACTCATCTCATACTAAGAATCATGACTCAAATTAACTTACTACTCAAAATACCATTATTTCCATATTTGAGCTCATATTCTACTTTGTTCTCTAATCCAAGTCTTTCAACCACTCAATACTTTTAATAATATGAACTAGGTGCAAAACTCACCTTTGATTATGTAGGAATAATCTTTGGATGAAGATACTTCACTTGAGGAAACCGCAACTTCAACACAAAAGGGATTCTTGACTCCCACAAACCCTAGTGAGCCTCTTCACACTTGATCCTCTTGATTCTTGCTAATTAATCCTTTATTTCTCTTGAGTTCATGTTGATATGGTATAGATAATGTTATAGAGCTCTCTTGAGGTGTGGAGAATGAGGGAAATGAAAAATGTGAACTTGGGTCCTCTTTTATAAAAAAACAAAAGCTTCTCGACATGGTTTATACGGACACTTATACGGTCCGTATAATACCACCAGGGAGTGACCCTTCTCTGGACAGGTTATACGGTCCGTATAACTTATACGGACCGTACAAGTTATACGGACCGTATAAGTGGTCGTATAACTCACATTTTTCCGAAATTGCTCCCGTCGCTTTGTTTAACTTCCAAACCTTCTTAGCACTTATATAATACTTTATTAACCATCTAGGGAGCCTTATAGTTCCTCCTCAAGACGTTACTAAATCAACATTAGCTCGGTTGCTACGAAATCTTCCCGAACACAACTTATACTTCACTTCCTTCAACGAACTCAGATTCACCGATTCATATAGCTTCAAAATCTTGTATTACACACTCTAAGGTTATCAAGTACTCTCCTTAATACCATATGGATCCATGTTCCCCTTAAGATCACGTTAGTCTATTCACAGCTCAATGTACGAATTGTCCGAGGTGTAACAAAACCAACAATGGAATCCACATTAACTATCACTAATCTAAAGCTAATCCTAGCTAAACAATCTATCTCTCCAAAGAAGCATTCTTAATTCATCATAATCTAAGTGAATGAAATGTCTAAGTCTAGTATTTATACTCCTAGACTAAAGAAGACTAAGTTATTACAAAAATGCCATTAATGAGGCAAGGGCCTTGTTTGGCTAGTCTTCTTAGTGTAGTCTCGAATTCAAGGATTGACCTTCAATGGCCTACACGTCCCTCCTTGCATATATGGACCTCTAATCAACCTTGCATGCATGGCCTTCTTGCAAGCATAACCCTTCTTGCGCAAAGTAGCCACTTGCACAAATAGTCACTTGCGCAAATAGCCCTTTGTACAAATAGCCATCTGCACAAATAGCCATCTTTCGGCCTTGAATCACCCATGCTTGCAATTCTAGCCACTTTAAGAGGCAAGCCTTGGGCCTTGGACTCTTGATTTCTTCCTCCATGCTATCTTCCATAGCTTGAAGGCCCTCCAATGACTCCCTTTAAGTACTTCGATAGCTTCATTCTCCATGAACATGGCTTCTAAAGCTTGAAAGTCCTTGTCTTCACTTCTAGCACAAGTTCTTGGATAAAAGCGAGGAAAATGGTCTAATTAAGGCCTATGTTATCTTAATTGTAGACTTGCAAGTTCGAGAGATAGAAGTTGGACAATTGGATATACTTCAAGGTATGTTAAGGCTATCCTTTCTTTCCTTTGGCATGATCCTATGATATGAGCCAACAAGCGAGTAAGCGAGCTTCCATACTACTCTACTCTTAGAAGCATTAGAACTACTTCAGTTTTTGATGTTCATGTGCCTCGTTTATGAGTGTTCCCTCTGTTCATGGGTCCAGTGTTATGTAGTCAGTTCTATGTATACAGTTTACTCATGTATTACATTCATTATATATTTATGTACATTGACGCGTGACCAGAAGGCGTTACATACGTGAATGTTAGATATATGTGGGGTATGAGAAGAGAAATAGGCGCTATACACGCATTACCACCATGATGATGATATGAGAATCGGTTACGCACGTACATGTAGTAATATATATGATGATGGCCGCAGAGAGGCCGATATGATATGAGGAGAGAAATAGGTGTTATACACGCACATATATCAGGCGTTATACACGCACACATATATATAGATGTATGACCTTCATTGGTAGGCATGAGCATGCATATTATGCGGCCACAGTGGCATTGTCAGTTACACAGATTTATGCAGATACTAGTTCATACAAGTACATGCAGATAGTTATTCAGCTTATGAGTTCAGATCTTATTCATGATTCTTGTAAATATATATATATATATCTCGGTACATTATCCGTATTGACTCCTCGTTGCTCGAGGGGCTGCGTTCATGCCCGCAGGTACAGGTAGACAGATAGGTGGTCAGGCTTAGTAGGACTTTTACCCAGCAGCGATTAGTGCACTCCATTTGATCCGGAGTTGGAGTCTATATTGGTACCATTCTTTTGAGATATATATAGATGGGTATGGCAGGGCCCTGTTCCGTCCTTCTATGGCTTTTATTCCAGTAGAGGTCTGTAGACAATTGTTAGTCAGATGATGTAGCCTTGTCGGCCACATTCTTTTGTGTACGATGTATGTATGTGAGTGGGCGGCTTGCTTTGTTCTTTCAGCATGTTTATGTATATACAAATTTTTCAGAGTTCATGATGTCGCCTATTTGTGAGATCAGTTTAAGTCATGTATGGGCCTTAGATGTCCAGTAAGATTCAGATATGAGTATATGGGTGTTTGGTAGGTAGAGGTCAGACACTTGTCACGACTCATCGTGTTGGGTCGTGACAGAAGTGGTATCAGAGCAGTTCCGTCCTAGGGTTGTCTACAGACCGTGTTTGGTAGAGTCTTGTTTATGAGCGTGTTGTGCACCACACATATAAACAGGAGGCTATAGGACATTTAAGATGATGTCATTCTTTCTCTCTTAGATTGTGCGATAGAGCCATGTGTATTGCGTTCGCTTCTGATGAATTGTTCTGCTTTCAGCGATGCCCGTATGAAAGCTACAGCTGCCCAGAAGAGCAAGAGAGCGGCCGGTGAGGCCACTAGCCGTACTTGGCAGGCCACAAGGGCCCAGGATGAGATTCAAAGTGAGGGGCCGTCTGAGACATCGCGTACCTCGCCTCCAGCACCTGCCCTAGTTCCTCAGTCGGATGTACCAGGCCAGGAAGTGTGATATAGTTATTGACCAGATTAGTAGCCGCCCGTGCTCGGCGGGCAGGAGTTGGTGTTGACCGAAGGTATTAGTTCGAGGGTTAAGACCTTCCTTGGGTTAGGTCCTGCAGAGTTTTTCGTGACAAAGCAAAATATGGACCCCCAAGATTTTATTGATGGTATGTAGAGGACCTTGAGGGTTATGCACGCGGATGAGGTCGATTCTGTAGAGTTGGCTTCGTACAGGCTCCGTGATATTGTAGTACGGTGGTATCAGACTTGGGAGTTATCTAGGGGAGAGAATGCCCCTCCAGATGTGTGGCGAGAGTTCTCAGATGCTTTTATTAGCCAATTTTTACTACCAGAGGTCCAACGAGCCCAAGCAGACAGGTTTTTACATATTGAGCAAGGCAGTATGAGTGTTCAGGAATACTGTGTATATTTTGATTCGATGGCTAGATATGCCCCAGCCATGGTGGCTGAGATAGAAGACAGAGTTCATTGCTTTGTGGCTGGTCTAAGGCCACATTTGATAGATGCTTGTACGATAGCCGCATTACAGCCAGGCATGGATATCTCCCGTATACAGGCATATGCACAAAATTTGGAGGACCACAAGCTTCAGTGAAGGACAGACCGTGACCCGGGCCATGGCAAGAGGGCCAGATCTTTAGATATTGGGGGTGAGTCTAGGGGAGGACAGAGACAGCAGTATCCCCGATATCCATTCCATCCAGCAGGGAGTGCATCTCCGCGATTTTCAGGTCCAAGGTTTGATAGGTCTTTTTATTCCAATGCGGGCTTGAGTTTCAGGGTATCGGGCTCTCCGTACCGACCAGAGTCAGGCCAGGCGAGGCCACCCTTGCCGCGGTATGCTCAGTGTGGTAGGCTACACGCTGGGCAGTATCGATTGGGGTTGGATAGTTGCTATGCTTGTGGTCAGTCAGGCCACAGGATGAGGGAGTGCTCGATGAGGGTTGGTACAGGTATGGTTCAGCCTACAGGGTCTGTGGTTGGCTCTTCTTCTACAGTGCACCGTTCAGGGCAAGTTTTTCAGATGCCAGTAGGGCGAGGTAGAAGGAGGAGTGGAGCATCCAGCTCGAGCGATCCTTAGCACCACGTGCATACATTGGCTGGTAGATAAGACCGCGAGACGTCTCTTGATGTTATTACAGGTATATTATCAGTTTCCTCCCATGATATTTATGCACTGATTGATTCAGGTTTCACCTTATCATATGTTACACCATTTGTTGCTGGCAAGTTTGGGATAGAGCCTGAGTCGATTAGACCGTTTGAGGTATCTACCCTAATTGGGGATCCGGTTATAGCCAAGCGAGTATACTGGGGCTGTGTCGTAATAGTTCGTAATCGTCATACCCTAGCGGACCTGATTGAGTTAGATATGATTGATTTTGATGTTATTATGGGGATGGAATGGTATCGGCTTCCTATTATGCTAATGTTGATTGCAGAACAAAGATAGTTCGATTCCAGTTCCCAGGCGAGCCAGTCCTAGAGTGGAAGGGAAATGATACTTCGCCTAGGGGTAGGTTTATTTCCTACCTTAAGGCAGAGAAGATGATTAGAAAAGGGTATATTTTCACCTAGTTCGGGTGCAAGATGTCTGAGTTGCAGTCGGCCCGACTCTTCCGATGTTCCTGTGGTTAACGAGTTTCTAGAAGTGTTTCCAGATGAGCTTCCAGGCATTCCCCCAGAGAGAGAGAGAGAGATTGATTTTACTATCGGTCTATTGCCAGACACTCAGCCAATATCTATTCCTCCATATAGGATGGCGCCTGCGGAGTTGAAAGAATTGAAGGAGCAGTTGAATGATTTGCTCGAGAAGGGCTTTATTAGGCCTCGTACCTCGTCGTGGGGAGCTCCGGTATTATTTGTAAGAAAGAAGGATGGCTTTTTGTGAATGTGTATTGATTATAGGCAATTGAATAAAGTGACTGTAAAGGATAAGTATCCGCTCCTGAGGATCGATGATTTATTTGATCAGTTACAAGGCGCCAAATATTTCTCGAAAATAGATTTGAGATCGGGGTACCACAAGGTTAGGGTGAAGGAGGAAGACATTCCGAAAACGGCATTCTGAACTAGATATGGGCACTATAAGTTCCGTGTGATGTCGTTCGGGCTAACTAATGCCCCAGCCATATTCATGGATTTGATGAATCGTGTATTCAGACCCTTCCTAGATTTGTTCGTAATTGTGTTTATAGATGATATTCTGGTTTATTCATCGTCAGAGGCTGGTCATGCAGAACATCTATGAATAGTGCTTGGAATTCTTCGAGGTAGAGAGTGGTATGCCAAGTTTTCCAAGTGTGAGTTCTGGTTGAACTCCGTGGCTTTTCTGGGTCACATTATTTCGGAAGAAGGCATTAGAGTGGATGCCCAAAATATTGAGGTTGTGAAGAATTGGCCCAGGCCCATGGCACCAACAGAGATGTGTAGCTTCTTAGGCTTGGCAGGATATTATAGAAGGTTCGTAGAAGGATTTTCCTCTCTTTCAGCCCCATTGATTAAGTTGACTCAGAAATGAGCTAAGTTCCAATGGACAGATGCTTGTGAGCAGAGTTTTCAAATGTTGAAGGATAAGTTGACTTCAGCACCCGTTTTGACTCTTCCAGAAGGAGCAGATGGCTATGTGGTATATTGTGATGCTTCAGGTGTTAGATTGGGCTGTGTGTTAATGCTCGACTCGGTATGGTTATCGCTGATGCTTCTAGACAGTTGAAGAAGCACGAGAAGAATTATCCAACCCATGATCTTGAGCTACGGCGGGATTCATGCTTTGAAAATATGGAGGCACTACTTATACGGTGTCCATGTTGATATCTATCACTGATCATAAGAGTCTCCGCACATCTTTAAAGCAGAAGGACTTGAACCTACATCAAAGGCGATGGCTAGAGTTGCTAAAGGATTATGAAATGGATATTCTGTACCATCCTGGAAAGCTAATATAGTAGCTGATGCCCTTAGCCGTAAATCCATGGGTAGCTTGTCATATGTTCCGCCAGAGAAAAGAGAAATGGTTCGTGAAGTTCATCAATTAGCTAGCCTCAGAGTTCGATTGATAGATTCAGGTGATGCAGGAGTTACTGTTCAAGACACAACGGCGTCATCCTTGGTAGTAGAGATAGAGGAGCGTCAGTATGAGGATCCTGTTTTAGTTCATTATCGAGATACAACACCTCAGAAGGAAAAGACACCCTTTGTGATTATAGAAGATGGAGTACTCCGATATAGAGATAGGTTGTGCGTCCCTAACGTTGCAGGGCTTCGTCAGCAGGTTATGGGGGAAGCACATCACTCTCGCTATTCTATTCATCCAGGCTCAACAAAGATGTACCATGATCTCAAGGAAGTTTATTGGTGGGATGGTATGAAAAGAGATATAGTCAATTTGTTGCCCGGTGTCCAAATTGTCACGAGGTCAAAGATAGAGCACCGAAGCCCGGGAGGTCTAT
Organism: Lycium ferocissimum; assembly: GCF_029784015.1. Lineage (NCBI taxonomy): Eukaryota > Viridiplantae > Streptophyta > Magnoliopsida > Solanales > Solanaceae > Lycium > Lycium ferocissimum. Next base: position 28,270 of record NW_026726292.1, on the reverse strand, counting down.
TGCGGTATGGAGATTCCGTCATGGAAGTGGGAGGTAGTTAATATGGATTTCATTACGGGTTTGCCCCGTGCTGCGAAGTATGATTCCATATAAGTTGTAGTTGATAGGCTCTAAAGTCAACTCCACTTTTCTGTCGTCGAACTACTTATGCAGCCGAGGATTATGTGAAGCTTTATCTTAAGGAGATTGTACGACTCCATGGTGTTCCCGTGACCATTATCTCAGATAGGGGAAAACAGTTTACGGCTAATTTCTGGAAGTCTTTTCAGAATAGGTTAGGGACTTAGGTGAGTCTTAGTACTGCGTTTCATCCGCGACGTACGGATGGACAAACGGAGCATACTATCTGAACACTTGAGGATATGTTGAGAGCTTGTGTGATTGACTTCCAAGGTAGTTGGGATGATCATTTGCCTCTCATCGAGTTTGCCTATAACAACAGTTACCATTCCAGTATTCAGATGACTCCTTATGAGGCCTTATATGGGCGGAGATGTGGATCGCCCATAGGATGGTTTGATGTCGGGAAAAATCAGTTAGTAGGCCCAGAATTAATTCAGCAAGCAGTTGATAAGGTGAAAGTGATTAGAGAGAGATTGCTAACAGCTCAGAGTCAACAGAAATCCTATGCAGATAATCGGCGAAGTAAGCTAGAGTTTGAGGTACGCGATTGGGTGTTCCTGAAAGTTTTGCCTATGAAAGGACTGATGAGGTTTGGTAAGAAGGGTAAGTTGAGCCCTCGATATATTGGGCCATATCAAATCATTCGTACTGTGGGTAAGGTGGCCTATGAGCTAGCATTACCTTATGAGTTGGAGTCTGTACATTCGGTATTTCATGTGTCTATGCTTCGTAAATGTATCGGAGATCCTTCAAGAGTTGTACCAGTAGATGATATCCAGATGACCAAGCAGTTATCATACGAAGAGGTCCCAATGGCTATATTGGACAGACAGGTCCGTTGGCTGCGGACCAAGGATGTAGCCTCCGTTAAAGTCTTGTGGAGGAAAGAATGTTGAGGAAGTGACTTGGGAAGTGGAGGAAGCGATGAAGATTAAGTACCCGCATTTGTTCCCAGCAGTGCAGGAGGTGCAGTCTGAGGCACCATCTCCCCCAGGTATTATTTCATTTCAGTTATCGTGATTGGTCGTGTGAGGCCCTAGTATTGTATGTTATAATATGTGGCCCTGTGTGGCATCGTTTGGGTTGCTGTGTGCTGGTTGGATGGGTATATGTACAGGGGAAACTCTGCCGAAATTTTTATAGCCCATGTTCGTTTGAACATTCGAGGACGAACGTTCCTAAGGGGTGGTGATGTGATTCTTCGAGTTAACAAAGAACCAATCGACCAGGATCTTATTCTTGAAGCGATTGATGGGCAGAATTCAAGAAACGGACGTAAATCGGGCTATACTTCTCGGAATTAAGTGATTTCAAGATGAGGAGAAAGATGACGATTTGAACTATAAAAATGGCTCTTGAATTGTTTAAAATAAGTAAATATTGGGGGTACAATGATGGAAAGAAAATTAGGGTTCTGGGTATGAAATAGAACGAAATTGTTTTCAAGAAACGTGTTCTTGAATGATCAAGAACCAACAAAGTTCCTAAGTCACCACTTGGAATCAACTTACATGATAAAGAAACACCACATGCTATTAAAAATAAGATAAAGACTATCACCACCTTGCTTGGAACCAAAACAAGGATAAAGAACAGGAAATAGAGAAAATAACTCTATTGCAAAATTTAGGTTTATGCTAAAAACGTGAAATAGTGTTTAACAAAGCATAAGAACCCTTTATATAGGCCTAGGTTCTCTTCTTTCATGACTACAAATCCCTATTCTACTCTAGAAAGGAAATAACTAAAAACAAGGAAAGTAAAATCCATATTCTATAAGGAAAAGAATAAAGAAAACTAGAATCTTACTAGAACTAGGATAAAGATCCTACTAATGATAGGAAATTAACTACTACTATAATATAAATCAAGAAACAAGAAAACTATTTAGAAAAGGATTCAAGAAACAAGAATGTGAAATAATCTTCAAATTTGAGCTTCTTGGACTTTTCTTTTTCTTGAATTTCAGTCTTGTGTTTCTTGATTTTCTTGGATTTCTTGATCTTCTTCATCTTTTATCATTCTCCCCTTGTTGAGAAAGACTCTTCCTCGAGTCTAAAGGCTCCGTAAACGAGGAAAGATTAGTAAAAAATTGGGAACAATCCATACTCACCAGGCTCTAAGTTGCATTTTTCTAGCTTGTTATAAACCTTTATCATATTGTCAACAAGCTTTGCATATGGTCGAACCAAATCCCACTTTCTTAGTAGTAACTTTGTTCCATGATTTCTCAAATATATCATCTTAAATTTATCTTCAATGTTTATGCCATGATCAAAACTTATTTCTTTTTGATCTTTATGAATCTTGAAAACTCTCGTGCCTATGTGGTGTTTGCATGAAAAATCTGAGATAGTGCCATGAAAACCTTTATATAAATCAAAGTTAACTACCTTTGGATGAAGGTTGGAGATCAAATCATGTTTTCTTAAGAACTCCTTGACAAATTTGCTACTCCCAGATTTGACATGGTTATAGCCATTAACCTCAATGAAATTGAGAGATCTTAAATTGACACATTCTTGCAAAGGTTCATCCTTTTGAGGAATAATTCTTGCTCGAACTACATCATATATTAAACTCTCATTCATAGACTTTTTTTCTTCGTAAACTCGTCCTTTTTCCTTCCAAATCTTCATAGACTATTGGTCCTATGCAATACTGTGTACTTTGGTTGGTGTGGAGTAAGAAACAAAATCTATATTCTTTTCAAAATCTCTTAATGGTGGAAACTTAATCTCACAAATGGTTGGATGCTCTAATGGATCCTCATCAAACTTTGGAGGTAAATCCTCAACTTGTGGATCTAATTCATTCTTCTCCTCCGTTTCCTGTTCCACATTGATGGGACCAATGATTTGTAATTTGGTCACAAAAGAATCATTAACATACTTGGAGTTTTTAGCAACATCTTCTGGAGTCAAGGGAACCAACTTAATTTTTCGTCCATCTTTTGTAAAAGAATAGGTATTACGACATTCATCATAGTTAGCACACCTTTCATACACCCATGGTCTTCCAAGTAATAAGTGGTAAGCATCCATCTTTGTTACATCACACCAAACAAGATCATTATGTATTTTGCCAATAAAAAAAGAAACTAGGCATTGATGAGTTACCTCTAAAACACCATCATCATTCTCAAATTCAAGAAACAAGAATGGGAAATAATCTTCAAATTTTAGCTTCTTGGACTTTTCTTTTTCTTGAATTTCGCCTTGTGTTTCTTGATTTTCTTGGATTTCTTGATCTTCTTCATCTTTCATTAGGGGGAGAATGTTACGCCTCTCGTTCTCGTCGTGGTAGAACCTATAGTTTTATAGTCGGGTATGCCTTTGGAATTGATACTCGTGTCCGAGTTTTGGAGATAGAAAGTGTCTTGTCCCGTGTACAAGGGTACCAGCTGGTATTTTTGGAAATTTGTAGGATTAAAAGTTGAGCAAATCGAATCGACGCGACCTGAGCTGAATCTGAGAAAATCTACAGACACCAGTTGTCGTCGATGGGTCATCGACATGGTCGACGGACCGTCGTTGCACGGCGTCAACAGGGTTCCGTAGCCTTGCATCTACAGGCGCAGGTCTACGGAGCAAGTCGACGGACAGTCGACACGTTGACGGGTTGTCGACCCGCACCGCTATAGCTTTTTTATTTCCAAGTATAAATATAAGACCCACGATCTTATTTCTCATTTTCCTCCATTCCAAATGAGTATTTTCTCTCCCAATATTTTCCATTATTATTAGTGGAGATTTGGTAAGATCCGAGCCCCGTGAACCCGTGCTTGTCAAGCAGAAGGTTGTTTCTGGGTTTCTTCAAGGTTGTAAATCTTAGGAAGTTGGAGTTGAAGTGATTCTTGGAATCTTAGTATGTAAATGATTTCTACCCTTATATTTAAGTTGATTACCGAGAGCTTTAGTGGTTTTAAGAAAAAAAGGGGTATTTGTGGAAGTGCCAAGTTGATGAAGGTTGAAAGTGATTTCGAGGCTATTTTAAGAGATGATTGGAAATGGATTTAAGTATATTTTGATATATATATATATATATATATATATATATATATATATATATATATATATATATATATATGCGCGTGTGTGTATGTGTGTGTGTGTGTGTGTGTGTGTGTGTGTGTGTGTGTCGTTGTCATCGGGTATTGTGGTTGATGTTAGATTGAATGGGAAGTCGAGGGGTTGTTGAGCTTACAAGGGGAATGTTGCCCATAATTCGTTAAGCTCTATACGTAGTTAAAGATTGTTAGTAAGCGAGGAAAATAGTCTAATTAAGGCCTATGTTATCTTAATTGTAGACTTGCAAGTTTGAGAGATAGAAGTTGGACGATTGGATATACTTCAAGTTATGTTAAGGCTATCCTTTCTTTCCTTTGGCATGATCCTATGATATGAGCCAACAAGCGAGTAAGCGAGCTTCCATATTACTCTACTCTTAGAAGCGTTAGAAGTACTTCAGTCTTTGATGTTCATGTGCCTCATTTATGAGTATTCCCTCTGTTCATGGGTCTAGTCTTATGTAGTCAGTTCTATGATACAGTTTACTCATGCATTACATTCATTATATATTTATGTACATTGACGCGTGACCAGAAGGCGTTATATACGCGAATGTTAGATATATATGGGGTATGAGAAGAGAAATAGGCGCTATACATGCATTACCACCATGATGATGATATGAGAATTAGGCTGCACGTACCGTAACAATGTATATGATGATGGCCGCAGAGAGGCCGATATGATATGAGGAGAGAAATAGGCGTTATACACGCACATATATCAGGCGTTATACACGCACACATATATATATATAGATGTATGACCTTCATTGGTAGGCATGAGCATGCATATTATGCGGCCAATAGTTGGCATTGTCGACATACGTATTTACGCGTATACTAGTTCATACAAGTACATGCAGATAGTTATTCAGCTTATGAGTTCAGATCTTATTCATGATTCTTGTAAATATATGTTGTTCTTATGCTTTACATACTCAGTACATTATCCGTATTGACTCCTCGTTGCTCGAGGGGCTGCGTTCATGCCCGCAGGTACAGGTAGACAGATAGGTGGTCCGGCTTAGTAAGACTTTTACCTAGCAACAATCAGGGCACTCCATTTGATCCGGAGTTGGAGTCTATCTTGGTATGCCATTCTTTTGAGATGTATGCACGTATGGTATGGCGGGGCCCCGTCCCGTCCTTCTACGGATTTTATTCCAAAGAGAGGTCCGTAGACAAGCTTGTATGTATTAGCCATATAATGTAGCCTTGTTAGCTTTATTCTTTTTTGTACAATATATGTAGCAGCCTAGCTGGCTTGCACTGTTCTTTCAGCATGTTTATGTATATACAGATTGTTCAGAGTTCATGATGTCGCCTATTTATGAGATTAGTTTAAGTCAATTATGGGCACTAGATGTCCAGTAAGATTCAGCTATGAGTATAGGGGTGTTTGGTTGCTAGAGGTCAGACACTCGTCACGACTCATCGGTTTGGGTTGTGACATTTATAGACTTGACTTGGGCCCACACAAATGCCTTTTCACCCTTTTGACTTGACAATTTTGTATCAAACACTCTTTTTGTTCTTCTTCTTCACTATGAAGATATGAAGATGCTTATGAACTCCAAGAACACCCAAAACCTATTCTATGCCCAAATCAACTTGTTTTTTTCTCAAATTTCGAATCGAAGTCCTTCTTTACTAGGAGAACCAAACCCAATAGAAATTAGCTCCAAATAAACTCCAAATCACTAAACCCACTTTGTTAGTTTCTAAACTTTTCAAGAACACCTATGAAGATGTTCAAGAACACTATGAACTTCCAATTTACAATTTCTTCAAATCAAGTCCAATTAACTTCAAATTTCGAATATGGCTCCTCCACAACATAGAGAACAAATCCCAATACAAATTAAAATCAATTAACCCTCAAATCAACAAACCCAAATTTCTTGTTCTTCAACTTCTTCAAACCTTCAAACCCAACAATGGTGATTTGTCCAGAACACCTCCAAATGCTCCGAAACTTTAGATCTAGCTAGATTTGATATCAAGAAACTCAAATCTAACTTCAATTTCACTCAAATAACAACACAACACCAATTTTGATTTTTTTTTTTTTTGGAATTTTCAGATTTTGATTTTTTTGGGATTTTCAAAATTTTGAGCCTAGGATTAGAAATTGTAGGAACAATCTCTTAGCCTATGCTCTGATACCAAAATGATACGATCTGACTTGTGAAAGACACGGATTCAAACAAAAAATACGAAAAAATAAAGATAACGAAGAAATCAAGGGATGAGAAGTGAAGAATTTGGGATGAGGAGAAGAGGGAGAGAAGCAAGAACCAATGAATAATGAACCTATGAGCAAATCTAAGTATGTGAAACTTAGACCCTTTCAATTTGATTCAATTCAAAGAACCTATACTATTTGAAATCAAGGTAAGGGAAATTCAATTGAATCCACAAATTAACAACCCTTCATGAAATCAATGGAAATCGGTTTAAAACCAACAATGGAATCCATCATTAACTATCACTAATCTAAAGCTAATCTGTTACACCTCGGCAATTTCATACCGTTGCGTCGTGAATTGACTAATGTCAGTTAAGTCAGACACGAGACCTTCACGACTACAAGAGGGTGATTGGCAGCCTTAATGTATATACAATAAGATTTTTAAGTCATAGGACTTGGTGAAACTAGGTTCGTCAAAGGAAGTGGAGTATAAGTTATGTTTGGGGAGGATTTCATGGGTGTCGAACTAATGAATATTTAGTAAGGTCTTGAGGATGAGTTATCATGTCCGTTAGATCATTAAGGACGTATTACACAAGTACCAAGAAGGTTCCATAAGTATTTGAGATCAAACGAAGCGATGAGAGCAAATCCGAAAAAGTATGGATTATACGGCCATACATACGAACCGTATAATTTGTACGGCCATATGTCTGTCCGTAGAACCCCTCCAGAAAGGGGTAGGTTTCTGGAAGAAACATACGGTCCAATATACGGACCATATAAATTATACGGTCCGTATAGTGGACCGTATATTTCGGGTCGGGTCCGAATTTTATTTTTATATATGTATGATCCCTCTTTTTTTCTCACTTATCATCTCTCCAACACCCTTTAAACCTCTAGAACTTTCTCCATATCACACTAAAACATATTCAAGAGATAAATCAAGGATCAAACATCAAAAGTTGGTAGAATCAAGGGTGTGAATGCTTCCTAAGGGTTGGTAGAAGTTGAGAATCTCTTTGGTATTGAAGTAGAGTTCTTCTCAAGTGGAGTATTATCATCCAAAGATCATATCTACATAATGAAAGGTAAGTTTTACGATTATTTCATGTTAATGATGGTGTTGAGTAGTTGAAGAACTTGAATTAGAACAAGTATGGAATATGAGCTTAAGTATGCAAATAATGGTATGTTGGTTTGAAAGGTAGTTGAGTTATGATTCATGGTATAATATGAGTATAATCTTGTCATGAATGGTACTAATGATGTTGAGGAAGTATTATGTGAATGATAAGCATGATGTTGTATTATAGTTGTGGTTATGGAGGATCTGGGGGTGAATTTGGAAATTGAATAACATCTAGTCAAGGGAATTTATGTGTTATGATATTATGGGCGTTGCTATGATGTTTGGGAGTCTGTTTTATTATTGAGGGAAAGTTGTTGAAACAAACGACATGCTGCCCAATTTTCGTTAGCCTTATTCGCTTTAGTTCAGGCTTAAGTATACGTTCAACAATCTAACCTTCGTACGAACCCCTTTGTATGTAGAATTGTAAGACGGAAGGAGAGCTCTTAGTCGACATCGTTAAGGAGATACAAAGGTATGTAAGGCTATCCCTTTTCCTTCAAAGGCATGACGCTTGTTTCATAATTTCTTCCCTATACTTCCATGACCTTCTTACATCCCCAAAGATGAAGTTTGAGGAACTTTAAGAACTTCTTATGAGATACGTTCCATAACGATAAAGATGACAATGATGACTTCATGATGCAGATATTTCTATGCTTATGGTCTCATTGATACTATTCTTGCTTGTTGTCTCACCTCAAAATACTAGTTCCTTCAAGGTGAGACTAAACGCGAGGATGACGATAATAATGTAATCGGAGGTTCACGACCTTACGTCACTCCGATAAAGCGCACTTTTTATTTGGTCTCTCATGTATGCTACGTATATATATGTATATATGATATGTATATGTATATAGGGGACACGGGGAAAGGTGAGGCGCTATAGACGCATAGCCACCGATCGACCGGTATCTTATGATATCATCCCGACGACCCGGACGCGGGATATATGGGTAATGGATCGGGCCGTTCATTCCGCGGCAATATATTGATATATGATGATATATGTATCGGGCTGCACGTTCCGCAACAATACATAATATGGTGATATTTTTACGAGCTTGCATGCATAACTCCACCGTAAAAGGCAAGCAGTCACAGGTTATCTTCTTATTTTTATTTTACCTTCCTGTTTTCTTGTTATTTTATGATTCATGCCTTACATACTCAGTACATTGCTCGTACTGACGTCCCTTTTCTTCTTGGATGCTTTGTTGGTGCCCACAGGTAGACAGGAGACATCATATACTCTTCCTAGAGCGACAACATGCAAGAGCACTTCCATACTCATCAGGAGCTTCGACATATCCTTGTGTTCATACTTGCATGGTGGGGTCCTATCCCGTCTTCATGACTTCGCAGTTTTGCCCAGAGGCTCGTAGATACTTACGTATTCGATGATGTTTGTGACCCTCATTGTATATTCTCGTATATTATTCATTATAGGCTTTTGTATATATATATATATATATATATATATATATATATATATATATATATATATATATGTACATGTTTTATGGAGAGGACTTTATATGTGTATGTGTTAAGACGATAGTATGACGCCATGTGCTCATTGCAGTCGGCTCCGTGCCCGTCATACCCACTGGCGGGTCGTGACATAATCCTAGCTCAACAATCTATCTCTCCAAAGGAGTATTCTCAATTCATCATAATCTAAGTAAATGAAATGTCTAAGTCTAGTATTTATACTCCTAGACTAAAGAAGACCAAGTTATTACAAAAATGCCATCAATTAGGCAATGGCCTTGTTTGGCTAGTCTTCTTAGTGTAGTATTCAATTCAAGGATTGATGTTCAATGTCCAACACGTCCCTCCTTGCATAGATGGCTCCTATGGCCTATATATATATACTTTTTGCGCAAAATAGCCACATGCACATTAGCCCTTTGCACAAATAGCTATCTTCCTACCGAATCACCCAAGCTTGCAATTGTAGCCTTAAAGAGGCAAGTGGTATGCCTTGACTGTGACTTCTTCCTCCATGCTATCTTCCATAGTATATATACTCCCTTTAAGTGCTTCCATAACTTTATTCTCCACGAACATGGCTTCTAAAGCTATACAAGTTCTTAAATAAAAATTGAGCACTTGAGACATTTCGGACGATCACAGCCGGCACCGCCATAGCGGTGGGATGTGGGGGCGGCCATGGTATCGACCGTCTCGACGGTCAACCATTTCTCGGGCGGTACCATCGTCATGTCCCGATGCCGCCGTATCGATATCGAGCCGTGTATTAAAGCCCTTAGTCTATCATTTATTACTTTTGCATAAATTGAGCTTTGGGGAGAAATTCTAAAGGATTCTCGGAGCGATTCTGTAATCTTTGCTATTTCATTGTTCACACTTATAAACAAGAAGATTAAAATGGATTTAATTAATATTCTACCTAGGTTTCTAATATGGAAATTGAATGACCGTTATTAATTATATACCTTTTCATTAGATCATAGAATTTATAGAGCCATAATGTAAGATTGGATGAATCCTTTTATATCAATTAGTTGATGCGGGTTTTGATCACCTAGTGTTTAATTGATAATTTACCCTTGAATTTCCCGTTTTGCCCTTGCATGGCCCCCTTCCCTCAAATTCTACTTCGCTGGTTTTTAACCTAATTTGAATGATAGCAATATAGGTATTGATCTTCCGCATCTCAATTTCAAATATGCTTAAATTTCGAGGCTCAATGTCGGGAAAGGCAAAGGAGTGATTGTAAGGTGTATTAATGTTCGGCCATCCACGAGAACCCCATGGAAAGACTTTGCTTAGCAAAACATATATTTAGAAGATATTGCGAGAAAGCTCGGGTAGTATTGTCTTAGGTTGGGTCCTTGTGTGATTCGCATTGTGTTATGATTTCATTTGTTCTATCGTCCCACGTAGTGATGGCAATATCCTATAGATCTATGTTGTTCATGATATCGAGGATCTTACTTGTGACATTTGAGAGGATAGTGTTCTATTTGACTTATGTAGTCTTTCGTGATATTATTGGCGTACCCATGTTTGGTACTTGTGATACTGATCTGATTATTGATGTTGAATCAGACATTGCACACATTCTCATCCTTCATGATATACTATTGATACATTGTTGATACTTGAGGAAACACTGTGATCAGCTGGGCTCGATTTGGATGAGAGTGATGTGAGGTCCAATATCCGATGGTTGTCCCGAAATCATGGTTGAGTGGTAGCTGTATCAGAGGATATTACCGTTCACTTGCTAACTCAGTTAGTTGCCGCGTAGGCTCAGCGGCAGAGTGCAGGTCCAAGTGATAGGGCGACTAGTGCCCGAGCCCGTGATTTCATGAGCTTAAATCCTCCAGAATTTTTGGATCGAAATCGGATGAAGACCCGCAGAGCTTTATTGATGCGGTATTGAGGACGTTGAGAATTATTCATGCTTCTGATACCGAGTCCGTGGAGTTGGCTTCGTATAGACTCCGGGACGTAGCTGTTTTATGGTATAACAATTGAATTTCTTCAAGAGGGGAAAATGCACCTCCCCCAAAATGGCAAGAGTTTGTGGATGCTTTTATTCGGCATTATTTGCCACCTGAGGTTCGTCGGGCTCGCGCCGATAGATTCCTGAATCTTAAGCAAGGGAATATGAGTGCCCGGGAATATAGTCTCCGATTTAATTCATTGGCTAGATATGCTCCGGCCATGGTAGCAGACATGGGAGACCGGGTACATCGATTTGTGAGGGGCTTAGGGCCACACTTATTTAAAGACTGTTTGACAGCTTCGCTACTGGAAGGGATGGACATCTCGCGTATTCAAGCGCATGCCCAGAACCTGGAGGAGCAACAACAACCGCATAGGGGAGAGCGAGATATGGATAGGGGACACGGTAAAAGGACTAGATCAGCGGGTGCTAGCAGTGAGTACAGAGGAGGCCAGGGGCAGCAATATTCCAGATATTCAGGCCAGTCTGCATCTAGTGCACCTCCTCGATTTGCGGGCCGAAAGTTTGATCGCCCTATTTATTCTGGTCGAGTCGTGTTCGGAGCTTTGTTTCCCGCATCGTGGTGATTCTAGCCGAGAGAGACCGCCGGCACCACGGCGCGATCAATGCGGTAAGTTACATTCGGGTCGTTGTCGCCGAGGCTCGATGCTTGTTATGCCTGTGGTCGAGTTGGCCACATGATGCGTGATTGTCCATTGAGGAGCGGCCGAGACGAGGCCCACCAACGTTTCGCCAGCAGCGTGTTCTTCGTCTTCCGTGCGCCCGTAGGGCAGGCTTCCCAGGTTTCAGCGGGCCGTGGCAGAGGCAGAGGAGGAGCCTCTAGTTCGAGCGGTCCCCAGAACCGTATCTATGCACTGGCCGGACGACAGGATCTGGAGACCTCTCCCGACGTTGTAATAGGTATATTGACAGTATCTTCTTATGATGTTTATGCATTAATTGATCCGGGCTCTACCTTGTCATATATTACTCCTTACATCTCTGGTCGTATTGGGATAAAACCCGAGCCAATCAAACCTTTTGAAGTGTCCACTCTAGTTGGTAATCTAGTATTGGCCAGACAAGTGTATAGAGACTATGTAATTGTAGTGTGTGGCCGGCACACTGTAGCTGATTTGATTGAATTGGAAATGCTGGATTTCGACGTCATTATGGCATGGACCGTTAGCTTCCTGTTATGCAAATGTAGATTGTAGGGCCAAGGTGGTCCGGTTCCAATTTTCGGGAGAACCAGTTTTAGAGTGGAAGGGTAACACTGCATCTCCAAGAGGCAGGTTTATTTCCTACCTCAAGGCAAGGAAGATGATTGCCAAGGGCTATATTTATCATTTAGTTCGAGTTCATGACACGGAAGCAAAACCGTCGACTCTTCAATCTGTTCCAGTAGTAAACGAGTTTCCAGATGTATTTCTGGACGAGCTTTCAGGTCTTCCACCAGAACGGGAGATTGAATTCACTATCGATGTATTGCCGGATACTGAGCCAATATCTATCCCTCCTGCTGCATGGCTCCCGCAAATTGAAAGAATTAAAAGCACAGCTTGAAAGATTTACTCGAGAAGGATTTATTAGGCCCAGCTTCATCGCCATGGGGAGCACTCGTCTTATTCGTAAGGAAGAAAGATGGATCCCCGCGGATGTGTATCGATTATAGGCAGTACGAACAGGTGACAATAAAGAATAAATATCCACTTTCCGAGGATCGACGATTTATTCGATCAATTACAAGGAGCCAAGTGGTTTTCCAAGATAGATCTGAGGTCAGGATACCATCAAGTGAGAGTCAAAGAAGAAGATATTCCGAAGACGGCTTTTAGAACCAGATATGGTCATTATGAATTTCGGGTGATGTCATTTGGCTTGACCAACTCTCCAGCAGTGTTCATGAACCTGATGAATGATGTGTTCAGGCCATTCCTGGATTTATTTATAATTTTATTCATCGATGATATCCCGGTATACTCTAAATCAGAGGGAGAGCATGCGGAACATTTGCGTACTGTCCTTGGAATTCTTCGAGCTCGCAAATTATATGCTAAATTTTCAAAATGTGAATTCTGGTTGAACTTTGTAACTTTTCTAGGCCACATCATCTCAGCCGATGGTATTCGGGTTGACACCCGAAAGATCGAGGCTGTGAGACTTAGCCAAGGCCTATAACGCCTACAGAAGTCCATAGCTTTCTGGTATTGGCAAGGTATTACAGGAGATTTATGGGAGGGTTTTCCTCTATTTCAAAGACCGTTGACAAAGCTAACACAGAAAGATGCTAAATTTCAGTGGACAGATGCTTGCGAGCGGAGCTTTCAGGAGCTGAAAGACAGGTTGACTTCAGCCCCAAAATCTCCCGACACTTCCGGTAAGGATCGAAGGTTATGTGGTGTATTGTGATGCCTCTCCGGTGTCGGGTTAGGCCGTGTATTGATGCAAGACGGCAAGGTCATTGCCTATGCTTCTAGGCAAAATGCGAAAACATGAGAAGAATTATCCGACCCACGACCTTGAATTAGCTGCGGTCATTCACACCCTAAAGATATGGAGGCACTATTTGTACGGTGTCCATGTGGACATCTACACAGATCACAAAAGTCTTCAATATATTTTCAAGCAAAAGGAATTGAATCTGCGTCAGAGGCGATGGTTAGAGCTATTGAAGGACTATGACGTAAATATTCTATACCATCCTGGTAAAGCAAATGTGGTGGCTGATGCTCTCACCATAAGTCCATGGTAGTCGAGGTGATGTTCCATCGAAAGGAAGGAATTAGCTCGTGAGCTCCACCAACTAGCTAGCCTAGAGTTCGCTTAATGATTCGGGCAACACAGGAGTTAATGTGCTTAATCCAGCTACTTCGTCCTAGACACAAAAGTAAAAAGGCGTCAATACGAGGATCCCAAATTGAGGTATTATAGAGATGCACGTTTCCAAAAAGAGAAGTCACCATTTGAGATCTCTGCAGATGGGATTCTCAGGTACCGAAACAGGTTATGTGTTCCGGATGTTGCGGGACTGCGTCGTCAGATTCTGGAAGAAGCTCATTGCTCCCATTATTCCGTTCATCCGGGAGCGACAAAGATGTACCATGATCTCAAACTAATGTATTGGTGGGAAGGAATGAAGAGAGATATAGCCGAGTTTGTGGCTCAATGTCCAAACTCTCAACAGCTAAAAATTGAGCACCAGAAACCAGCAGGTGCTCTTGCAAGAAATGGAAATTCCAACCCGAAATGGAGGCGATCAATATGGATTTTGTTGTTGGATTACCTCGTTCTCGGCATAAATACGACTCCATTTGGGTGATTGTTGACAAAGCTCACGAAATCAGCACATTTTCTACCGGTCAGATCTACATATTCAGCAGAGGACTATGCTAGATTGTATCTCAAAGAGATAGTGCGGCTTCATGGCATTCCTATATCTATTATTACTGACAGAGGAGCACAATTCACAGCTAAATTCTGGAAATCCTTTCAAGAAGGATTGGGCACTCAAGTGAAATTTAGCACTGCATTCCACCCGCAGACTGATGGACAAGCTGAACGCACTATTCAAACCTTAGAAGACATGTTGCGGGCTTGTGCATTGGACTTTGGTGGTAATTGGGAGGATCATTTGCCACTTATTGAATTTGCATATAACAATAGTTATCATGCCAGGTTCGATGGCCCCTTATGAAGCCTTATATGGGAGGAAGTGTAGGTCGCCTATCGGATGGTTTGAAGTGGGAGAAACACAATTAATAGGCCCGGAATTGATCCAACAAGCGGTTGAGAAGATTAAGCTTATCCGAGACCGGTTGGTGACAGCTCAAAGCCGCCAAAAGTCTTATGCGGACAATCGCCGTAGGAATTTGGAATTTCAGGTCAATGACTGGGTATTTTTGAAAGTATCGCCAACGAAGGGGATAATGAGATTTGGTAAGAAAGGTAAGCTCGGGCCCTCGATACATCGGGCCCTACAAGATCGTACGCAGAGCGGGCCAAGTAGCTTATGAGTTGGACTTACCCCCGCAGCCGAACTCGGCTCCATCCGTCTTCCATGTATCGATGCTTCGTAAATGTGTTGGAGATCCGACCAAAATAGTACCCGCAAGCGACATTCAAGTCACTGAAAAATTGGCTTATGAAGAAGTGCTTATTGTCATACTAGATAGACAAGTGCGGAAGCTTAGAAACAAAGAGGTAGCCTCAGTTAAAGTTTTATGGAGGAATGATAACAGAGAGGAGATGACTTGGGAAGCAGAAGAAGCTATGAAGTTTAAATATCCGCATCTATTTCCACCCCCAGAGGAGACTCAAGATGAAACATCAGTGCTTCCAGGTATGAAATGTTTTACTTTATTACTTTTAGGTCGTGTGTGGCCATATTTCTTATTATTGATGTTGTAGCCCTGTGTGGCGATGTTATTTTGGGTTGCTGTGACAGGATGGTAGTGCCAAATTACAGGGAAAACTCTGGCAAAATTTCGGTAGAATTCCCGAGAATTTAACATTCGAGGACGAATGTTCTTAAGGGGGGAGGATGTTACACCTCGGCAATTTCATGTCGTTGCGTCGTGAATAGACTAACATCAGTTAAGTCGGACACGAGACCTTCACGACTACAAGAGGGTGATTGGCAGCCTTAATGTATATACGATAAGATTTTTAAGTCATATGACTTGGTGAAACTAGGTTCGTCAAAGGAAGTGGAGTATAAGTTATGTTTGGGGAGGATTTCATGGGTGTCGAACTAACGAATATTTAGTAAGGTCTTGAGGATGAGTTATAATGTCCGTTAGATCGTTAAGGATGTGTTACACAAGTACCAAGAAGGTTCCATAAGGATTCGAGATCAAACGAAGCGATGAGAGCAAATCCAAAAAAGTATGGATTATACGGCCATACATACGGACCATATAATTTGTACGGCCGTATGTCTGTCCGTAGAACCCCTCCCATTGGGGGTAAGTTTCGGAAGAAACATACGGTCCAATATACGGACCGTATAAATTATACGGTCCGTATAGTGGACCGTATATTTCGGGTCAGGTCTGAATTTTATTTTTATATATATATGATCCCTCTTTTTTTCTCACTTCTCATCTCTCCAACACCCTTTAAACCTTTAGAACTTTATCCATATCACACTAACACATATTCAAGAGATAAATCAAGGATCAAACATCAAAAGTTGGTAGAATCAAGGGTGTGAATGCTTCCTAAGGGTTGATAGAAGTTGAGAATCTCTTTGGTATTGAAGTTCTTCTCAAGTGGAGTATTCTCATCCAAAGATCATCTCTACATAATCAAAGGTGAGTTTTACGATTATTTCATGTTAATGATGGTGTTGAGTAGTTGAAGAACTTGAATTAGAAACAAGTATGGAATATGAGCTTAAGTATGCAAATAATGGTATGTTGGTTTGAAAGGTAGTTGAGTTACGATTCATGGTATAATATGAGTATAATCTTGTCATGAATGGTACTAATGATGTTGAGGAAGTATTATGTGAATGATAAGCATGATGTTGTATTATAGTTGTGGTAATGGAGGATCTTGGGGGTGAATTTGGAAATTGAATAACATTTAGTCAAGGGAATTTATGTGTTATGATATTATGGGCGTTGCTATGATGTTTGGGAGTTGTTTTATTATTTGAGGGAAAGTTGTTGAAACAAACGAAATGCTGCCCAATTTTCGTTAGCCTTATTCGCTTTAGTTCAGGCTTAAGTATACCTTCAACAATCTAACCTTCGTACGAACCCCTTTGTATGTAGAATTATATGCCGGAATGAGAGCTCTTAGTCGACATAGTTAAGGAGATACAAAGGTATGTAAGGCTATCCCCTTTCCTTCAAAGGCATGACTCTTGTTTCATAATTTCTTATACTTCCATGACCTTCTTACATCCCTAAAGATAAAGTTTGAAGAACTTTAAGAACTTCTTACGAGATACGTTCCATAACGATAAAGATGACAATGATGACTTCATGATATAGATATTTCTATGCTTATGGTCTCATTGATACTATTCTTGCTTATTTTCTCACCTCAAAATACTAGTTCCTTCAAGGTGAGACTTAACGGTGAGGATGACGCCATAATGTAATCGGAGGTTCACGACCTTACGTCACTCCGATAAAGCGCACTTTTATTTGGGCTCTCATGCATGCTACTTATATTATATATGTATATGATATGTATATGTATATAGGTGACATGGGGAAAGGTGAGGCGCTATAGACGCATAGCCACTTGATCAGCTGGTATCTTATGATATCATCCCGGACGAGGGATGCCCGGACGCGGGATATATGGGTAATGGATAGGGCCGTTCGTTTCGTAGCAATATATTGATATATGATGATATATGGATCGGGCTGCACGTTTCGAAGCAATACATGATATGTTGATATTTTTACGAGCTTGCCTGCATGACTCCGCCTTAAGAGGCAAGCAGTCACCGGTTATCTTCTTATCTTTATTTTATCTTCCTGTTCCCTTGTTATTTTATGATGCATGCCTTACATACTCAGTACATTGCTCGTACTGACGTCCCTTTTCTTCTTGGATGCTGTGTTCATGCCCACAGGTAGACAGGGAGACGACCCAGCTTCCTAGGAGCCAGACCAGCTTGCACAAGAGCACTTCCATACTCCGGAGGTGCAGTTTCTGATATATCCTTTTGTGTTCATACTTGGATATGGTGGGGTCCTGTCCCGTCTTCATGACTTTAGACTTTCAGTTAGAGGCTCGTAGATACTCATGTGTGGGTAGTGGATGTTATGTGACCCTCATTGTATATTCGTATATTATTCCTTCGCTCGCGAGGGGGATATATATATATATATATATATATATACGTGTGTGTGTGTGTTATGGAGTTTATATGTGTACAGGTTAAGACGATATTAGTATGATGTGTGGTGCTCGGTAGTCGACTCCCGGTGCCCGTCATGGCCCACTAGGCGGGTTGTGACATAATCCTAGCTCAACAATCTATCTCTCCAAAGGAGTATTCTCAATTCATCATAATCTAAGTAAATGAAATGTCTAAGTTTAGTATTTATACTCCTAGACTAAAGAAGACTAAGTTATTACAAAAATGCCATTAATGAGGCAATGACCTTGTTTGGCTAGTCTTCTTAGTGTAGTCTTCAATTCAAGGATTGATGTTCAATGTCCAACACGTCCCTCCTTGCATAGATGGCCCTCTAATCAAACTTGCATGCATGGCCTTCTTGCAAGCATAACCCTTCTTGCGCAAAGTAGCCACTTGTACAAATAGCCCTTTTCACAAATAGCCATCTTCCGGCCTTGAATCACCCAAGCTTGCAATTGTAGTCATTGTAAGAGGCAAGCCTTAGGCCTTGGACTCTTGAATTCTTCCTCCATTCTATCTTCGATTGCTTGAAGGCCCTCCAATGACTCCCTTTAAGTGCTTCCATAGCTTTATTCTCCATGAACATGGCTTCTAAAGCTTGAAAGTGCTTGTCTCCGCTTCTAGCACAAGTTCTTAAATAAAATTGAGCACTTGAGACATTTCGGATTGTATCACAGTGGCACCGCCATAGCGGTGGGATAGGCCGTTGGGGCGGGCATGCTCTTTTGTGGCCTGATCGTCTCGACGGTTTGGGTGGACATCGGGGCGGTACCATCGTAGCGATCCCGATGCCGCTGTATCGGTATCGAGCCTGTTATATTTATTAAGTGTGTATTAAAATCCCTTAGTCTATCATTTATTACTATTGCAAAAATTGAGCTTTGGGGAGAAATTCTAGAGGATTCTTGGAGAAGATTCTTCAGTCCTTCTAATCTTCTTGCTATTTCATTATTCCTAATCATCTTAGAATCTCTTTCCCTTGTTTGTTCATTAAGTGATGAAGATTAAAGTGGATTTAATTAATATTCTACCTAGGTTTCTAATATGATGAAATTGATTGGGTTTATGCTAGATTATGATGTATCTAATGTTGTTAATTATATACCTTTTCATTATTAGTGTTGAATTCTAGAATTTAATAGTTAGGGTTTATACCCAAAATTGGGGGTTTTGGTTGGATTTCGAAATTGGATGAATCCTTAAGTTATATTAGTAATTAGTTGATGGGTTTTGATCACCTAGTGTTTAATTGGATAATTTACCCTTGAATTTCCCGTTTTGCCCTTGTGGGCCCCCTTCCCTCAAATTCTACGGTTGGTTTTTAACCTAATTTGAATGATAGTAATATAGGTATTGATCTTCATTATTTCTAATCTTGATATCAAATATGCTTATACTTTCTTGATTTCGAGGCTTAACAGACGGAAAGGCTAAGGAGTGATTGTTGGTGTATTACTGTTCGGCCATCCACGTCGGTTATGGCTTACCCTATGGTAAGACTTTGCTTAGCGAAGCATATATTTAGAATATATTATCGGAGAAAGCATGTAAACCTTCGGGTATGAAGTTGGGTTGGATATTGTCTTAGGTTGGGTCCTTGTGTGATTAAATGCCACCCCGTTGTGTTGTGATTTGATTTATTCTATTGTTGTTGGGTTGATGACACGTAGTGATGGCAATATTGGAGACTATTGATCTATGTTGTTCATGATATTGTAGTATCTTACTTGTTGACATTTGATAAGAGGATAGTGTTCTATACGACTTGTGTAGTCTTTGGTGATATTGTTGGCGTACCCATGCTTGGTACTTGTGATATTGATCTGATTATTGATGTTGAATCAGACATTGCACACATTCTCATCCTTCATGATATACTATTGATACATTGTTGATACTTGAGGAAACACTGTGATGAGCTAGGCTCGATTTGGATGAGAGTGATGTGAGATCCAATATCCGATAGTTGTCCCGAAATCATGGTTGAAAGGGTAGCGGTATCAGAGGTTGTTGCCGGACTGTGAGGTACATGGACTCCGTGGTCCCCCCATGGGTTGTGTTGATGAAAATCCTCTGCGGGTAAAGATCCGGAGTCTCGTTTGTCTGTTGGGCAAAGATCCAGGATGAGTAGTACTTAGACTTCGAGAGTTACCCTGGGTTGTGCTACCGGAACGTCGATACTTCCGTCCAGAGTATATGTGTACATAGCATTGCATTACATTTGGATTCATACATTATTGCATTGCATTGCATTATGGCTTATATTGTGATGATCTAGTGATTTACTTATGTTGTTTGGTTTCGGATTAGATATATTGATACTTGGCACACTTGGGTTCAGGTGCTTCAACCTAGGAGATGACGTGTACCTGGTTCTAACTTGTGTTTGATTTATAGTTGTCGATTTATCTGTTTATCTTACTTTATTGTCTGGATTATGTTAGCTAAACTTAGTCGGCCTATGATATCTACCAGTACTTTGGTTTTGTACTGACCTGCACTTAAAGAATGCGGAATTTCAGGTAGAATCTACTTCTGTTTCTCATGGCTGATAGTCGCTCCGAGGTTTTCTTAGAGTCTACAGGGTGAGCACGAGACATCCACTTCCTTAAAGACTCTTCTTATTTATGTTTTACTTTCCATTTTGAGACATATTTAGACTTGATGTATTATTATATTTTAGACTTGTATATTTCTAGTTTGATGCTCTTGTATGGATTAGACTAGACTCTGGGGTGTATTTCCTTATTTTCGCACTTTTTCTATATTATTATCGTCAGACTTACGTGATTTATTCTCTCCCGCTTATTTGATTATTTATTTACGTTTTTACTATCATTGGGTTGAGGGTTCGCTTATCGAGGTGGGAAGGGTAAGTGCCCGCACTACTTAGCTAAATTGGGTCGTGACAAGTTAGCATCAGAGCCTTAATTTACCCGGTCTATAATACAAGAGCGTGTCTAGTAGAGTCTCATGGATCGGTACGATGAGCTCTGTACTTATCTGCGAGAGGCTATAGGACATGTAGGAAATATCACTTTCTTTCATTCTTTCGTGCTACTTTATTCTAATTGGTATCTGAAACAATCAAATTGATATCTGATTCTTATCTCTTCTCTTACTGATGGTGAGGACTCGAGCTACTATAGCCCGAGTTCGTATGCTGAGCCCGCAGCCGTGTACCGGCACCGCAGGGCGAGCGACCGAGAGGACGCGCGAGCTAGAAGGCGAGGGGCGCCCTGGCCAAGGGCGGGCTTGCGGTAGACCGGGCACAAGATCTCTATCTCCCGAGCCTGAGGATCAGCAGGATCGAGACCAGGCCGCCGAGGATGGTGTGGCCCCAGCACGGACACAGCCCGAGATTACTTCTGATCAGACTATGTAGGATACTATGGCCTGTGTTTTACTCCATCTAGATGCCCAGCAGGCTGCCGCTGGTGTTACTACTCTTGGCGGAGGTTCACATACCAGAGTTGGGGCGCAGACCCCTGAGTAGAGACCTACTCGGGCAGCATACCCCGCTGCAGCTATGGCTCTCCGTATTGATACAGTGCCAGCCTCGGGTGATGATCTTAGACCCGTGGAGGGCGCTGTTATAACCGTGTCTGATCAGGATCTTGTTGGGAGGTTTAGGAAGTTAGAGCCTCCAAGGTTTTCGGGTACTTCTGCAGAGGATGCTTATGAGTTCATCTTGGACATACATAAGTTGCTACCTAGGATGGGGATTGTGGAGACCCATAGAGTTGACTATGTGTCCTACCAGTTTTGCGGCGATGTAAAGACTTGATTGAGATATTTTGTTACTTGCAGACCTAAGGGTTCTCCTCCCCTGACTTGAACTCAGTTCTGCCGGGCCTTCCTTGAGAAGTATGTGCCTCGGTCTTTGAGAAAAGTGAGCAGGGAGGAGTTTTTACATCTTCAGTAGAGGGTATATCTGTGGAGGCCTATGTGACCCGCTATCTGTATCTGGCCCGTTATTTCACTCCTTTGATCCCTACTGAGATTGACAAGATTAAGCATTTTATTGGTAGGCTAGTTGGTTCTCTTCAGATTCCTTACCTTCAGATGGAGGCCATGGGGGCTTCCTTCTGGTCTATCGTTGAGCATGCTTCATTGGTTAAGGCCGCTAAGGCCCGTGCTTTTAGAGGTAGTGGTGAGAAGAGACAGCGTCAGATTGGGAGTTATGGTGGTTCTAGTTCGAGGGGCGCCGGTCAGTCTTCTAGGCCGTATTTACCAAATTTCGGCCGCCCTGTGCACTCAGCATTGCAGGCTTCCTCCAGTGATCCACCCAGACAGAGAGCTCCTGAGAGTTTATTTTCTCGACCGATAGACAGTGTTCTTTCATCTAGGTCCTCAGCTTCGGTTTATCAGTCTTCGCCCCCTCTGACCCGTTTTGCATGTAGAGAGATTTGGCATATTGCTAGGAGATGTTCCCTGTTATATCCCATATTTTTGTACATTGGGATATTTTAAGCTAATCGCAACAAGTTAAGGACAAGACAATTTTGGGATACGAGGTAGAGACTTTTAACCTCCGATTTTGTTTTAATGCACAAGTTGCTTATAAATTTTAATTGGTATGGAAATATTAATGGAGATTAGGGATTAATTAACCATGATTAGATTATTAAGTGGGGATTAGGGATTATTTTAATGTTAAACTAATGCTAATTAAGTCTTAATGGCCGTGTAGGTCCCACCCATGGCAGCCCCCCGAAGAAAGGGGGTCAGTACGAGATATGTACTGAGTATATAAAGCATGAAATACAGTAAACAGGATTATAACCGAAATAAGAAGTACAGAAAACGAGTACAATAACCAGGATACCAAAATGCTTGCTTTTGAAACACAAATCATGCATGTCAATATCACATATATCATATCCGGCCCATTATGGGACTCGGTGAACATGGCCGCCACCCCGTCTTTGGCACCATAACACAACATACTCCAGAACACAGCACAACTCCATAGCACGGCATAACTCCGTATCACAACATAACACCATAACACAGCATAACATCATAACACAACATAACACCATAACACAGCGTAACACCATAACATATATATATATATCGTACCCGGCCCTCTAGTGAGGGACGCGGTGAACAATGCAAAGTTGTGTGCACGATAACATACCCTACCGGGACTCGGTGAAAGATGTAACAACGCACGAGCGAGTAGTGAGCAACCATACGCATATAAATCATCTTTTAGGACTCAATAGATAAGTAGAGAAATCAACGCTCGAGTATCAGGATGACAGTCATACCTAGTACCCTTTGAATGTCATTATGAACTATATCAAATAAAAGCTTCAGGATCATAGACATGTATCAAATTAATACGAGATAGCTTATGAAAGTTAAGGACATTATTCGATTCTGAATCTTTTAATAAGGGAACTTTATATATCATTTACCATCCAATCATATAGAAGACTTGAGGGCAAGAGAGGCTCGACTACATTAAGAATTCTAATATCAAGAAGTGAATAAGAATCATAAACATGATCGGAACTTATGAATAGAGTTACCTCCAAAGCTCATATCATTTCATACTTACATCTAGGACATGCCAAAAGAAAGAAGAGGATAGGCTTTTTACATACTTTAGCATTTACTCGCAACACATGTTCACCTCGTGAACTCGAAGCCCCGGAGCTACGACGGCCGGCTCTGAATACCGTGCTATCAAATCTCCTACCAGCTGAGCTTGTGTGCACTCACGGCCGGGCCGAGAAGGATATCTACTATACTTGTGGCCGAGGGCCGCCCGCCTCGAAACTCACCCCGGATAGCCGGTGATCTAGCTCTCTTGCGTCGGCCTCTGTCATAGTCTCTATCCGGGCCGCGTCCCCGCGCCGATCCTCTACCCCCCGTGCATAAGCTCGTACTTAGAGTAATATCCATACCGAAAGAAGCCATTATCATACAAATATCAACCAAGTAACGATCAAACATTCGTGTACATGATGCCCCCTATCAGCCATATCGGCTACAATAGTGGGCGCATGTCTAGCCAACGAATCAAATGGGTAATCGTAGATAGGCTGACAAAATCAGCCCATTTTCTTCCAGTCAGAACTATTTATTCAGCTGAGGACTATGCAAAATTATATATTAAGGAGATAGTAAGACTTCACGGAGTTCCCACATCTATTATATCGGACGAGAGGTTCACCATGGTTTGCAACTTCCGGAGATCATTCCCGGGAAGGATTGGGACACGGTGAGTCTTAGTACAACATTTCACCCTCGGAGCGACGAACAAGCCGAGCGTGCTATTCGGTGGCTAGAGATATGTTGCGGTATGTGTTATTGACTTCGAGGCAACCGGGGATGATCATCTTCCACTTATTGAGTTTGCCTATAATAATAGCTACCATTCTAGCATCCAGATTGCACCGTATGAGGCTTTGTATGGCAGAAAGTGCATGTCACCTATTGGCTGGTTTGATGTTGGGAAGACTAAATGAATCGGCCCAGATATGATTCAGCAAGCCATTGATAAGGTAAAACTTATTCGGGAAAGGTTATTAGCAGCTCAGAGTCGACAGAAGTCATATGCAGATAATCGGCATTGACACTTAGAGTTCCAGATCGGCGATTGGGTATTCTTGAAGGTGTCACCCATGAAGGGTGTAATGAGATTGACAAGAAGGGAAGCTCGGCCCGAGGTATATTGGGCCTTATCGATTGTCCCGTAAAGTAGGCAAGGTTGCCTATGAATTAGACCTACCATCCGATTTGGAAGCAGACATCCGGGTTTCATGTGTCTATGCTTCGCAAATGCATTGGTGACCCTTCTAGGGTATTCCCTGTGGATGATGTCCAGGTAACGGAGGAGCTATCGTACGAGGAGACCCCGTAACTATCTTGGATCGTCGTGTGAGAAGGTTGCGTACTAAAGACGTGGCTTCCGTTAAGGTATTGTGGCGAACAATATGAGGGAGGAGGTGACTTGGGAAGTCAAGAGGAGATGAAGAATAAGTATCCCTAATTGTTTCCTATGCCTACGTGTAATCTAAACTCCTAAATTAGTTATGTTGATTGATAAATGAACTTCTGTAATAGCGGTATAAAAAGACTCCCCCGAAGCCCCTGTAAGACCTGGTGAGACTAGTTTAACATTCGAGGACGAATGTTCTAAAGGGGGAACGGATGTTATATCCCGTATTTTTGTACATTGGGATATTTTAAGCTAATCGCTACAAGTTAAGGACAAGACAATTTTGGGATACGAGGTAGAGACTTTTAACCTCCGATTTTGTTTTAATGCACAAGTTGCTTATAAATTTTACTTGGTATGGAAATATTAATGGAGATTAGGATTAATTAACCATGATTAGATTATTAAGTGGGATTAGGGATTATTTTAATGTTAAACTAATGCTAATTAAGTGTTAATGGCCGTGTGGATCCCACATGGCATGGCCAAATTTGATTGGCTCAAGCCATGAGTGGGACATGTGTCCAACATATAGGCACCATATATAAGGCTAATTGATGACTAAGGAAGTCATTCTTCATCTTCACAAACTAAGAAAACTTAGAGATAGAAAAAAAAAAGGCTCTAGGCTATGGCTAAACTTTGAGGGAGTTTTCAAGCTTTGATCCTAATTAATTTTCAAGGTGTTCTAGTTGGATTGGAAGGAGAATTGTGATGTGAAAGTGTTCATTAAGGCAACAAGAACAAGTGTTATTTCAAATTACAAATTCCAGCCGATTGAAGAGTTAAGTGTCAAGGTAAGGTTTAATTTTCTTTTGCATGTATTAAGGATGGTTTTCAACGTGTTGTAGTGTGTAGAAATGAATGAAATTCATGGAACTATGTATGTTGGTGTTGAGGCCGTGTAGGGGCTACTTTGTGTAGGAAGGATGAACTAATCTTACTTAGTATTTTGGTTGTTGTTGTTATGGATTTTATGATGAGAATGAAGGGTTTAATGGTTTAAGTTGGAATTATGTAATTGTTTGTGTCGTTGTTGTAAAGCTAATATGATGTTAATATAGTTTCTTGCATCTATGTGAATGATGTTGTTAACGTGTGGTTGTTGGTATAGTTCATGAATTTGGAAGAAAAGAATGTGTTGTTGTTATTCTTGTTGAACTTGGAAGATTATATGTTGTATTGTGTGTTGGTTGGGCTATTTTTGGAGTGTTGTACGGGGTGTCCGAGTGTCCTCGAGTCATGTTTGGATAGTCTCGGGTTGATACTTGAACGATGATTAGTGATGTTGGCTTGGTTGTATGTAGTTGGTTTGAATATAAACGAAACGTCGTCTAATTATCTCGAAAGGAATTATTAACATTAGGATACGTTTTGAATCTCTTCGTAGTTTAATCGTAGTTCTTGACGTCTTAATATAGGTTGAGACACTATTAGGCAGCGTATACGTGTTGTGTTGCGAGTAAATGCTAAAGGTATGTAAAGCCTCCCTTCTTTCTTTTGGCATGTCCTAGATGTAAGTATGAAACGATATGAGCTTTGGAGTAACTCTATTCATAAGTTCCGAGCATGTTTATGATTCTTATTCACTTCTTGATATTAGAATTCTTAGTGTAGTCGAGTTACTGCCCTCAAGTCTTCTATATGATTGGATGGTAAATGATATATAAAAGTTCCTGTTCTTAAAAGATTCTGTAACGAATAATGTCCTTAACTTTCATAAGCTATCTCGTATTAATTTGATACATGTCTATGATCCCTGAAGCTTTTATTTGATATAGTTCATAATGACATTCAAAGGGTACTGGGTATGACTGTCATCCTGATACTCGAGCGTTGATTTATCTACTTATCTATTGAGTCCTAAAAGATGATTTATATGCATATGGTTGCTGTTACTCTCGTGCATACTGTTGTTACATCTTTCATCGAGTCCCGGGCCGGGTATGTTATCGTGCACGCCACCTTTGCGTTGTTCACCCGTCCCTCACTAGAGGGCCGTCCGATATATATATGTTATGGTGTTACGTGTTATGGTGCTATGTTGTGTTATATATATTATGTCGTGCTTTAGTTATCGTCGTGCGGACTATCTTTTGTGGTATGGTGCCAAAAGTGAGTGCCTAATTGTGTTCATAGAGTCGGGGTCGGATATGATATATGTGATATTGACATGCATGATTTGTGTTTCAAAACCAAGCATTTTGGTATCCTGGTTATTGTACTCGTTTTACGTACTTCTTATTTCGGTTATAATCATTTCTTGTATTTAAGTACTTTATATACTGGAAGTACATATCTCTACGACCCCCCTTTCGGGGGCTCCGTGTAATCTTGTGTTATGGTGTTATCTTTGTGATACGAATTCTGTGGGCGGGAGTTATGCTGTGTTCGTGTGTTATGGTGCCAAAGACGGGGTGGCGACCATGTTCACCGAGTCCCATAACGGAGCTCGATATGATATATGTGATATTGACATGCATGATTTGTGTTTCAAAAGCAAGCATTTTGGTATCCCGGTTATTGTACTCGTTTTAAATGTACTTCTTATTTCGGTTATAATCTCAATCGTATTTCATGCTTTATATACTCGACATGGTATCTCGTAATCGACCCCACTTTCTTCGAAGTCGCGTTTCATGCCCGCAGTACAAACGCTCGCTTTGGTGATCCGCCGCCTAGGATATCTATTCGCTATCTTGGAGTGCTCCTTGTTCCGAGCCTATATTTTTGGTACGGATCCTCTTGTTGTATATATGTGTTTATCCAGTAAGTACGGCGGGCCCCCGTCCCGTCATATGATACCGTTGTTACTCTTAGAGTCCGTAGACATATGTGTGGGTTGTATATAGTTCTTGTTCGGTTGTGTCCGCATGACTTATGTTTTGGGGCGTTCCCGTTCGTAGTGGCGCCTTGTTGGCATGAGAGATATATATATATATATATATATATATATATATATATATATATATATATATATGTTTTTGAAGCCGTGTGTTATGGACGTTCCCCTATATCATGATAGCCTTGTCGGCTTATATACGATGTTATCTGTTGAAAGTTGTAACTCCTTAGGAGACAGGTTGCTGTGATATGTATATATATGCGACAGTTTTGAGACGACGTCTTGCCTTTTTGTATATAAGTTCTTTATTATGCTAGTTGTGAACGATTATAGTTATCAGGTGTATACGAGTGTTCAGCTCGGACACTAGTCACGACCTACGAGGTTGGGTCGTGACATTCCCGACCTAGTCGGGATTATCAGTGTTACACCTCGTAAGTTTGTACATTGATATTCGCTAGGTGTTAGTTGTTCCATCGTGGACATTGGAGTTACCTCCAAAGATATATGAGATCATATGTGTTTAACTTATGACTAGGAGGGCAATTTTGGCTAACTTGGAAAAGGATATCTTTTAGT